>NW_025335353.1:535149-639370 GCF_004798865.1 Varanus komodoensis
TTCCTTCCTTCCTTCCTTCCTTCCTTCCTTCCTTCCTTCCTTCTTTCTTTCTTTCTTTCTTTCTTTCTTTCTTTCAATTTTAGACAATGCCCCATGCGAGGTGTGTGGAGAGGTGCACTCCAGGGCACTGGAGAAGAGTTCCAGAGGGGAAGCCAGTTTGCTGCTACAGATGTGAACCTTGTGCAGAAGGGATGATTTCTGCCTTTACTGGTACAGTACCTCACATAGTATAAACCATGCATAAATGAAGAAGGTAAGGGAATAAGAGTGGTTTGGGGCCTAAGGGAAGCTCAAAGTAAGGAGAAGATTTCATACTTTTGGAATTATTTATCTCCTCTCTATATTGCAGACCCCTGTGCAATTCTCATTTACGAAGTGTTCAATATTTATGTAAGTTATGTTCTTTGTAAAAATGTAACAATTAGAACAGTAGCTTAGTAGTACCCTCATATGCAGCTTCCTTTCAATCCTAGCATTTCCACACCTTTTTGATGACCGTTTCTCACTTGGTTGAATTTTGTTGTTGTTAGCCGCGAAGTCATATCCAACCCACCTCGACCCCAGGACAACATTCCTCCAGCCCTTCCTGTCCTTCACCATCCCCCAGAGTCCACTTAAGCTAACATCAACTGCTTCAGTGACTCCATCTAGCCACCTCTTTCTCTGCCGTCTCCTCCTTCTTTTGCCATCTATTCTTCCCAGCATTAGACTCTTCTCCAAGGAGTCCTTCCTTCTCATTAGGTGGCCAAAGTATTTGAGTTTCAACTTCAGGATCTGGCCTTCTAAAGAGCAGTCAGGGTTGATTTCCTCTAGGATTGACTGGTTAGATAGCCTTGCAGTCCAAAGGACACACAGGAGTCTCCTTCAGCACCACAATTCAAAGGACTCAATTCTTCGGCGCTCAGTTGTCCTTATGGTCCAGCTTTCACAGCCCTACATTGCAACTGGGACTACCATAGCTTTGACTGTACGCACTTTTGTTGGCGGGGTGATATCTCTGCCTTTTAGTATTCTATCTAGTTTTGCCAAAGCTTTCCTCCCCAGGAGCAAGCATCTTTTAAATTCATGGCTGCAGTCCCCACCTGTGGTGATCTTGGAGCCCAGGAAAATATAATCTGTCACTTCCTCCAATTCTTCCCCATCTATTTGCCAGGAAGTGAGAGGACCAGATGCCATGATCTTAGTTTTCTTAATGTAGAGATTCAAGCCAACTTTTGTGCTCTCCTCCTTCACCCGCATCAAGAGGCTCTTTAGTTCCTCTTCACTTTCTGCCATGTTAGTGGTATCATCTGCATATCTGAGGTTGTTGATATTTCTCCCAGCAATCTTAATTGCAACTGGTGAGTCTTTGAGCCCCACCTTTGTCATGATGTGCTCTGCATATAATTTAAATATGCAGGGCAAAAGTATACAGCATGCCGAACTCCTTTCTCGATTTTGAACCAATCAGTAGTTCCGTGTCCAGTTCTCACTGTTGCTTCTTGACCCTCATACAGGTTTCTCAACAGAAAAATAAGATGGTCAGGTACTCCCATCTCTTAAAGAACTTGCCACATTTGGTTGTGATCCACACAACCACAGGTTTCAGCATAGTCAAAGAAGTAGAAGTAGATGTTTTTCTGGAACTCCCTAGCTTTCTCCATGATCCAGCGTATGTTGGCAATTTGATCTCTATTTCATCCTCTTCAAACTCCTGCCTGTATTCTGTTAGTTCTCGGTCCACATACTGCTGGAGCCTAGCTTGTAGGATTTTGAGCATAACTTTGCTGGCATGTGAAATGAGTGCAACGGTGCGGTAGTTTGAACTTTCTTTGGCATTGCCCTTCTTTGGGATTGGAATGTAAACTGGCCTTTTCCAATCCTGTGGCCACTGTTGAGGTTTACAGATTTGCTGGCATATTGAGTGTAGCACTTTTACTGCATCGTCTTTTAAGGTTTTAAATAGCTCAGCTGGAATACTGTGTCCTCCACTAGCTTTGTTGTTGCTCAGACTTCCTAAGTCCCATTTGACTTCACATTCCAGGATGTCTGGCTAGAGGTCATTGACCACCCCATCGTGGTTATCAGGGACGTTAAGCTCTTTCTTGTATAGGTCCTCTGTGTAATCTTGCCATCTCTTCCTAATCTCTTCTGTCTCTGGTCTCTGCCATTTTGGTCCTTTTTCATGCCCATCTTTGAATGAAACATTCCCTTCATATCTCCACTTTTCTTGAAGAGATCTCTGGTCCTCCTTATTCTACTGTTTTCTTCTATTTCTTTGCACTGTTCATTTAAGAAGGCATTCTTATCTCTTCTAGCTATTCTCTGGAATTCTGCATTCAGTTGGGTGTATCTTTCTCTTTCTCCCTTGCCTTTCGCTTCCCTTTCCTCAGCTATTTGTAAAGCTTCCTCAGACAGCCAGTTTGCTTTCTTGCATTTCTTTTTGTTTGGGATGGTTTTAGTTGCTACCTCTTGTACAATGTTGCAAACCTCCGTCTATAGTTCTTTAGCGTTCTATAAGATATAATTCCTTAAATCTTATCCTTAAAAATATTTTAATAAATAAATAAATAAATAAATAAATAAATAAATAATCTATTTGTCACCGCTGCTGTATATTCATCAGGGATATGATTTAAGTCGTACCTGAGTGGCCCAGTGCTTTCCCCTACTTTCTTCAATTGAAGCCTAAATTTTGCAATGACAAGGTCATGATCTGAACCACAGTCATCTCCTGGTCTAGTTTTTACTGACTTTATAAAGGTTCTCCATCTTTGGCTGCAGAGCACATAGTCAATCTGATTTTTTTGTTGACTGTCTGGTGATGTCCATGTGTAGAGTTGTCTCTTGAGTTGTTGGAAAAGAGTGTTTGCTCTGCACATCGCATTTTCTTGACAAACTTCTACCAGCCTGTGCCCTGCTTCATTTGGTGCTTCAAGGCAAAACTTGCCTGTTATTCCAGTTATTGGCCAGCAGGCTCAGCAAAAACATTTTTATTTCATGTTAAAAGAATGTTCTTCAAGACAAAAGAGTAAACCTGAATCATACAAAACTTTTTAATGGGGGGACAGATTTAATTTTTTATCCTTATGGTCAGTATCTTAAAGCTTAATTAAAAGGTGCAAAGTAAGAAAGACAAAATAGACTTCCATATCCTCTGCTGTTTCCTTGAGAGAAAGAATTTTGCTGTCCCAGTTGAGATAGTTTGCCCTCTATTGCTCATTTCAGATGCAGCTAACTGTGCTCTGTGCCCACAAGATCAGCACCCAAACAAGAACCACGACCAGTGCATCCCTAAGACAATCCACTTCCTTTCCCATGAAGAGACTCTGGGTATCTTTTTAGTTTCTCTGGATCTTTTCCTCTGCCTTGCCACATCCGCTGTGTTGGCTACTTTCATTAAATATCGTGACACACCCATTGTCAAAGCAAACAACCGAGACCTCAGCTACACCCTCCTCATTTCTCTCCTGCTCTGCTTCTTCTGCTCCTTCCTCTTCATTGGCCGACCCACAAATGCCACCTGTCTTCTGAGACAGGCTGCTTTTGGCATCACCTTCTCCCTTGCAGTTTCTTGCATGTTGGCAAAAACCATCACTGTGGTCTTGGTGTTTATGGCCACCAAGCCAGGAAGCCTGGCAAGTCAGCTACTGGGAAGACCACTGACCACCTCCATTGCGCTGGTCTGTCCCCTCATCCAAGCTGTGATCTGTGTTGCCTGGTTGCTGACCTCTCCACCTTTCCCAAATCTGGACTTCCATTCTCTAGCTCAGGAGATCATTGTGGAATGCAATGAAGGCTCTGTCACCATGTTTTATGCTCTCCTGACTTACATGGGCTTCCTGGCTCTTCTCAGCTTCAGCATGTCTTTCCTGGCCAGGAAACTGCCTGACAGCTTCAACGAAGCCAAGTTCATCACCTTCAGCATGCTGGTCTTCTGCAGTGTGTGGGTGTCCTTTGTGCCCACCTACCTGAGCACCAAAGGGAAGTATGCAGTGGCCGTGGAGGTCTTCTCCATCTCGGCCTCTGGGGCCAGTCTCCTGGCATGCATCTTTCTCCCCAAATGCTACATCATTCTTTTGAGGGCCAGTCTCAATACCAGAGAACACCTCATAAGAAAAACCTAATCTATACTTTTCATGATTTGGTGAAATTGTGTTCATAATTTGCACATGAACACAAATATTTGTCTGAATTCCCTTTTTCACCGCTGGAGTTAATGCTGCACCCCTCAATGATGGCTAATACTAAATAATGCTTATTCTAATGTGTAGTGTGATACTGTGTGTGTCCTCTGATGATAGCAAGATTAAGGGGACAGCCTGGCATACACAAGTGTTTGGGAAAATTTGACATGTCATTCCTGGGAATTCTTTGTTAGTGATCATTGCAAAAACTAGCCACAAAAATGGGGACAATTTGGGGAGGAACTTGACCCTAGGTGCAAGAATGGATTCCGGCACAAATCAGCCTTCCTTGCAGTGGAGAAGTTGCCAACACACCACCCTGCCCCCGAACACTTTTTCTGCAAGTTCAGTTGTTTCTTACACTGTCACTCAGCAGCTCCTGGCTCTTTCCTTCATTGGCACTCCAGTCTTCTACACTTGAGTGTAGCATGAGCACGTGGTATGAACCTTTCTCCCAGAGCTGAAGGGAGGACTCTTTCCTCTCATGATTTTGTATACATGCCTCATCTCTCAGCTGCAATGGATGGCACAGTTCATCTGGCTCTGGAATAGTGCAACTTTAACTAGATGAATGAAATGCCTTTATACACTTCCTAGAAGCTTGTAATAGACTCAAGATCAATTCATCCATCATCCGCGTATTGTGTAGATTCACGTTAGTTGGGGAAGAAATTGCGGAATGTTGGAAAAGAAGAGCCAAAGTCTCTGACCATTCTAATTTTGTCCCAGCACAAGCGTCTTCAGCACAGTCGCAAAATATCGGGGTTGTTTTATCAGTCCAGTGAACACAAAGTGCAACCAAATAACAAAGCTACCTTGACTTAACTTGGGTGCTCTATTAAACTGCTGCTTTCTGAGTCTGAAGGAAAATGAGCTCTTGGATGGAGATTCTGCACAGTGAGAATCAAGTTTCCCAACAATTTCCTGTCTGCAGTGATAGTACAGGTCATCACACACATTTAAAAAATGCTCTATTTCATCCTGAATAAACAGAAACCTCAACAAACACACATTTCAACCAAGCAACCCATGCTGGGGCATTTGGATGAAATGAATGCTAATGTCTTCAAAAAAAAAAAAAAAAAAAAAAAAATTGGGGGAGGTGCTTTGGCCTTTCGTCTTTTGTACCTGGCAGTATTCTAGTCCTGACAAAGTGGGTGCACACAAAAATACATTAGGCAACTAAAAGGGGACTTTGGTGCCAGTAATCCATCATTGCATGTTTTCTACCTGCCCTGTCCCATGAAAAGCATAGGCTAGCTTTCTGAAGAATCACAGGATCAACAGGGTTGGTGAAGACTTATCTCCTTCACTGTCCACTGCACAAGTCACCAAGGTATAGATACCATGATCGTACACACAATTGTCTATTAAACACTGCTTTGTTGGGCAACATTTGCTTATGACTTTCAGGTAGAGATGCCTATGTTCTAACCCAAATTGTGAAACTTGCCCCGGCTGCTGGGACAGTGAGGTCTTGGGAGCATCTCCCAGTTTAATCTAGTTCTATGGAAAAGGATTATTTTATTTGTCCCAAGGAATGGCTGTGTGATTTTAATTAGGTTATTGTAATTCTATATTCTTACTATATATATTTTCTCTCTAATGGTATGTAAATTTTGGTGTGCATTTTCCCTGTCTCTTGTTGTTTCTCTTTCAAATCTTTGAAATTTATGGCTACAAGCCATAGAGACATACAGCACATTGATTTATGCTACAGGGAGGTGGCAAATCAGAAGCCAGGGAGAAAAGAAGCGCTATTTTTTCATCTCTTGCCTTGCCTTAATTGGCAGCTCAGTGTGCCATCCTTTGCTATCTCACTGCACTGTTTGTAAGGCTAGTCTCTGCAGAGGGTACCTGAGGGCTCAATCTAATAAACTGGTGATGCTCGTAATGATATCCTTCTCCCTGTGAATCCAAGCATGCATCTCCAAACCGGTATTTCGAGATTCCCGGACACATGCAACAAGGCTAGTACTGCTGCAATATGACCACTGAATGGCATTTTTTGGGTATTCAACGGATGTTACACTGAGGATGGTGGCTGGTGTGTATCGAGCAATTATATTACCATGTTAAGTTCAGGATAGCAACTGAACTGCTCCCCCACCCATTGTGGAACACTCACAAACTGATTCCCGAAACTGCCAGATCCACAACCAGTGGAGAAAGCATTCCAGCTGCACAGAACTCTCGCCTAGCCTGGAATTCCAGCCCAAAAGTGACTGGTCATGGTTGACACAAAGTTGGCACAAGGGCAGAGCCAGGGGGCAAAGACCCAGTAGGGGACTCTTTCCCTACTTACATTTGGGAGCCACATCCCAGGGAGTACCCCAGGAGGAATGTCCATCTCTCACAGTCTTGCTCAATCTGGGAGTCCATTTTTAAACTAAACTCAGATTTAAACCAGTGAAGGAAAAGCCATGCATAGCTCTGTATGACCAAGAGCCACTGTGCAGGACCAACTAGTAGAAGAGACTCCTTCTAAAGTGAAGGTCAAGTTGCATTTCAGCTCAGGGCAGACTCAGGTTTGTAGGGATGTGGAGAAACTCACAAAATAATGCTTGGTGATCCGTCAGGACTGTGGGAGACCAGTAGAAGCACTGGTCTGGAACACACGGGAGCTGAAAAGCCCAGTCATTTTATATTTTAGAGTTGACTCTCTCAGCTTAGCCTAACTGGATCAAACTGTGAACTCTTCAGAGCAGAGCTGACACACAGAACATGCTGGTCCTTATCTTGAACACACGCACTCTTGTCACATTCCATTCTCTCTCTGGATGGTGCAGCCTGTGCTTATCTTACCTGTTATGTCCCCTTCTCCAACCACTCCCGGCCTCCCCATTTTCTCAGTCTGGTCAGTCCCATCATGCTTTTTCATTCTTCATTTTCTTCTGGGTCTTAGGCCTTCTGGAACCCATGCACATTGTAACACACAGTAGCTCTGGTGTGAGATTATTTCATGGTTGCCTCATTGTCCACATTTTCTCTCTAGTTTATTTCCTCAGGTAATGCTTTCCTACATTCCCTAACCCCTGCTTTGAATTGCTCCCTAAACATACACAAACACAAGCAGGCCCAAGCATTTCTCCCTGGGTTAGTTGTGGGTGGCATTGAACCACACAGTGTTGTGGAAATGCAGATTCTAACTGTGTCTGAATGCAGCAGCCCTGCAAACCATCAGTCCCTAATCATAAAGAATAGGCAGTTCATAGCCCTACAGTAAACCATGGATCTTTTTATTCATTGCTCAAGGTTAATAAACCAGGGTTATCTGTCATGGCTGCATCCATCTCCGATTTATTTTTTCTCTGAACAAAGGAATGAGGCACATTTGGATTTGTTCTCATAGAAACATAGGAACAGATCAAGTCAGAAGGGGATTCCCAGGTCATCTAGTCTGATCCCCGGCTTCAGCCTACTCCACTCATGACATGCCTACCATGTGCATGTCCAGCCTATGCTCGAACACCCTATAGAAACATAATGGAACTGAGCTACTTTCAACTGGCTGCATCTCTGTGGATGCTCTGACAGTCACCTTCCTTCAGTTGAAACTTCCTTGGCTCAGGATGTGGAGAGTTCTCCCCAGCCAGATGTGTGCAGAGAAGATCTGGGCAGCCAACTTCTGGGAATGCTGCGGTCTCATGCTGCATTGTAGAGCCTGCACTGAGCAGGATGTGGGCTGACTCAAGGGCCTCCAAACAGCCTCTCCAATCAGGGCTTTTCTGGCCTTCACTGGGGAGGAAAACGTCTGAACAAGGATGGGGCTCAGACATTGCTCGCCGAGAAAGGTAGCTTCTCTGCACACACGGCCCAAGGCTGGCACATGCTGTCCTGTGCTGCACTTCTGCCCAGAGGAGATTTCTGACCAGCTTGAATTCTTGGATGGTTCAGATGGAGCTCCTCTACAGGACAATTTGTTCACTAAGCTTTTTTATATTTTTAGTAACATTCACATGGTTCACTAATACTTAAAGAAAAACAAGGATGAAACAAATAAATTCTTTTGACAAAGACTTTTTATTTCCTGAAACAAACAAATAATTTCTTGAATACATATCTCATTACTACCAAGTATAACAGGAGTAAAAAAATTCTTTTCCAGAGTGGACAAATTTCAAAGAGAAAAAGCTCTTGGAGAATCTGTCTGTCCAAATCTCCCAGGGCAAAGGGGGATCTTAGCCTGTGTTACTGGGACAGAGTCAATCTGTCTCCTTCTCAGTCAATAGAGTTGATAAAAGGTGACGAGATATGCTCAAATATGTTTATATCTGGATGGCCTTTTAGATGCCTAACCTCCTGGGGCAGTTTCTCCAGTACAGCCAAATTGCCCACATTCCCATTCCAGTCACTCAAATTAGGGACTCTGGCATCTTTCCAGCTTTAGACAAAAACCTGTCCAGCAGCCCACAACAGAAATCAGATCTTTCTGCAAACTTGTGATGGTCAGTAGAGTAGACCTTGAGCTATGAAGAACAGAACCTTATTCTGGAGTGATTCATAGGTTAGTGATTGTACTCATTCCATTTTTAATCTCTCTCCACAAGCGTTGCAAAAATGGGCATGAATTTGTTGTCCTGTTAAGCACAAGCCCATTGGAAAGGGATCTGGCAACATATGGAAACCACATTGTTCCCAAACAGATAATTGAGCTGAGTCACCTGGATGGAAAAGCAGGGTATGGGTCAGTTTGGGACGAGGATACCTGAAGGAATGTATTTTTCCCTAGATGCCTTCCTGCCCCTTAAGATCTGCAGCAGAAGCCCTGCTCCAGGAGCCCTCCTTGAAGGAGGTTAGGAGAGAGTCCACTCGGAGGAGGGCCTTCTCTGAGGTGGCTCCCCCAGCTGTGGAATGTGCTCCCAGAGAGGTCTGCCTGGTGCTGACAGTATATTCTTTTCGATGTCAGGTCAAGACCTCTGTATTTACCCAATAATTTAAAGTTTAAATGTTTTAATTTTGTTTTTATCCTCGATTGTGCATTATTATAATGTATTTCTTTGTTGTTCTATATTGTAAGCCATCCCTTAAAAATGGAGCAGTTGGCAGACTTGGAACCGTTTCTTAGAGATCTTACTTGGAGGAATATTGTCCAGGGGGTTGCAAAGAGATGGGCATGAATTTACAACTGAACATTACATTACTCCTCAGTTGTAGCCAGTGCCCCCATTTTAGTATCATCAGTAAATCTGATCAGCAGACTTCTCACCCCCTCCTTCAGTTCATTAATGAAACAAGTGAACAGGATTGGTTCCAGGACTGAGCCCTGGGGGACCCCGCTCATTACCGTCCACCATCCTGACGATTCCACACCAATAGTATCCTGTGCTTTTGGTCTCTCAGCCCTGCCCTTATCTATCGGACAATTCTCCAAGAGGCTCTATTTTCATCCAAGCTATGCTGAAGTCTCTACACAATATTGGAATAAGTGGGAACAACTGAAATTCATCCTGGGCTCTGGTAGTCCTAGCAACTCATTCCAGGATGGTGATTTATCATAACTTTGGTGACGCTTCACCTTTTCCCTGCACAAGTACAGGAATTAAACATTTTTTGTCATTTCAAAAAAGGTTTTCTGTGGAAGTTTAATTAATAATGTTTTTTAAAAATGCAGCATGATTCATGTTTTTATGCTTACTTAAGTAGCTGTGGATAAAAATATGCAAACATGAAAACAGGTGGATTTCTATTAATAAAGCTGTGTCCTTTTGCAGTGGATCTTCCTCTTGTTTTGACAGGCCTGTCCAGAGAGCCTCAGCTTTACTGAAATTAATTTTTATCCAGGTCCCCAAGGAAGGTAGGAGTGATGCAAACCCCATAGTCTGCCCCCACACCTCTTGGGCTATGCTTATTTCAGTCCCCTGGAATTATGGAAAGTTCTAGAGGAACTCCATGTGGGTTCCCATCCAGCTAGTCAATAACAAAGAAATCCCTAAGAAAGCATGTTGAATATGAGTGTACACCAAGCTCTTTGTTGTGGGGCTCCAGCTGCATCTGACGTCTGGCCGCCTGCACGTCTCTTCCAGAAATGCAATCCTCCTGGTGAGGCTGCAAAGTCAACTCTTTCCCTGCTTCTCACTAACCAAGAAGGGAGAGCCTCCCTCTTCTACTGATGACTTTCCTTCTGTTGCTGCTACTTTGCCTCCTGCCTCAGGCCACCCAGAGGATGCCAAGGAGCATGTGTCCTTTGTGCCCACAGTTTATGCAACCAAGAGGTTATTACCAGCCGGGAGACCTGATAGTTGGTGGGAATTTACTACTTGGCAGATATTCCTACACAGGTCAAGAAGAGTTTCATAGTTTACCAGTAATGAGCCTCAGTGCTGACGCAAAGTAGGTTTGCCACAAAGGGATCCGGGATGCATGTGTGCTTTCACACTGGGGTCTCACTCCAGGGAGTTGTGTCAGGGATGCTGCTCAGGAGGACATGTTGAGTATGAGACTCTCATAGCCTTTCCAGGAGGGGCTTAACCAGAAGGGAGAGACAGACTTGGGGTTTCTTCATCCATACAGGAGGTGGGCCTACAGCAGAGTGAGAGGGAACCAGCAGTGTGTTCTCATGTTAACAATCTCTGTAACATGATAGGTTGTCCTGCCATCCCTGTCCCAAGCAGACTCCATTTGAGACTGGGTTGGCAAAGTGGATTCCGCTCTACGATCTTCACCCTTAAGTTCTCCTGAATCTGAAGTCCTATCGCTTCAGCATCAAAAGTGACCCAGCAAGCCTTTCTGCAAAGCAGCTCTTTCAAAACAGAGCACTTCTTCCGACCCTCCAGTACACACTTCAGAAGAGGGAAATGCTATCGTAAGCTTGACTGAGTTTCTGTGCTGAAGACCTCTTGACTCAGTTTGACTTTCTTGCTCAGTACAGATTACTGAGTCGAGACTTCTTTGGATTAATGGTCATGACTTTCAGGTAATGTGCAGGCTCCCGATGGAAACATAGAAACATAGAAAACAGAACGAGTCAGAAGGCAGCTCCCGAGCCATCTAGTCTGATCTCCAGCACCAGCCGGCTCTGCTCACGACATGCCCACCATGTGGACGTCCAGCCTATCCTTGAACACCCGCACCAATGGGGCCTCAATGACCTCTCGTGGAAGCACATTCCACACCCTTGGGGTCCTGACTGTCAGGAAGTGCTTCCTGGCATCCAAACGGAACCTTGGCTTCCTGAGCTTTGCTCCATTGGAGCGCATTCTGCCTTCCTCTGCAGGGGAGAACAGGTCTCTACCCACCTCCATGTGACATCCCCTCACATACCTGTATGTCGCCAACATATCCCCTCTGAGTCTCCTCTTCTCCAGGCTGAAGAGACCCAGTTCCCTCAGTCTCACCTCATACGGCATCCCCTGCAAACCGGCCACCAACCTTGTGGCCCTACGCTGCACTGACTCCAATCTGGCTATATCCTTTGTGTAATGAGGGGCCCAAAACTGAACTCAATACTCCAGTTGCTCAAGGAAGTCCTTGAGCAGCTGATACAGTCAAAGCAGATGAGCTGGAGAACTGCTCCTTCCCATCCGTGAACCCCAAGAGGATATTGAACTCACAACTCCCAGCATTCCCAGCCGCATCCTGAGCTAATCTGCAGATTCCCAGAGCTGCATGCATTGGGCGATTTCTGATTGCAGAAGGGAGACTTTTGCATGCAGGAGTCTCTGGGTGGAGGTCACAACTGCACAAAGACAGGCTCTGATAATTAATGGGACTGAGATAGTTCTTAGACAATCAGCACTATATTCCTTGCATGAAACAATCCTTTTGCAGCACACATCAAATATTCTGAAATAAGGATGCAATGATGCAGTTGCTTCATTTAAAAGGAAGAGGTTGCAGAAATGGAATGCAAAGAAAAGCTCGGTCCTCAGTCACCCTTACTTCTCCTCTCCTTCAGTAAGCATAGGTCCTTTCACCCCCCAGGCAACATATGTCCCCCACCCACACTCTCAAATTTAACATTCCTGCATAATATTTGTCACCTGTCCTAAAATATGTTCTTATCTACAAGATGGGGCAATTCCTCTACTTGTAAATGCACCCTAAGAAAATTAAGAGAGGCAACCAGGGATCTTTCTTCTTTGCAGACAGACTCTCAGTCCATCTAGTTCAGCCTCTGCTGCGATGGATGTGAAGGAGTCACCTTCCCTGAATGCTGGAGTGTGTGAAGTTGGTTCAGGCTTGCTCCTTTTGCAAGATCAATTGGACAGTGCTAGTCCTCATGGCTCTGCAGCAAGGGCTGCTTCAAACAGCATCACCATGCTGGGATAGGCAGGCAATCCTCTCAAGGTCAATGTCTAGCTGGGCTTTCCTGGGAGTGTGGTGAGATCTCTCTCTCTCTCTCTCTCTTTCTCCCTCTTTTACAGGATTGCTGATACATGCCAAGGGCGGAGCTTGGGAGAATCTGCATTTGAAGGAGTTGCTTGGTCATACATGTAAAATAAAACATTCTAGTCTGTGCGGACATGGACAAAACTTGTTTTACATCCCCTCATTGCTTCAGTGCACTTGAATTCACCATGCTTGCACTGAGAGGGAGCATAGACCAGGGTTTTGATGGAGAATCTTCCAAGCCCTCCCTGGACATGTCGGGATAGATCCTGGCACTCCCTGCATGGGAAGCAGGGCTCCCAGCCTGTCCTGTGCTCCTTCCCTTGATGAGCTCCAGATCATTGCTCAGCTTATTTCAGCAAAAGCTGACTGTGCTTTACAGAGAATTGGAAGATGCAGTGCAGACTCATGGATTTAAACTTGCTTGGAAAATGCTTAGTTGGATTCCTGAAAGAAAGTTGATGTGGGGCTCTCCAGTCTGATGTCCAAGGAGATGTTCTCTTCTAGAAGGCTCTCTAGTTACATGGGGTGGGAATCAAGGGAGGCTCTTTTGTTCACCTTCTTGTGGGGTGCCCCATAATCACAAACCTGTTGCTGCCCTGGGTGGAACAAGTCCCCTCTGATCTGGGAGTGCTCCTGCAACCTTCTTTTTCCTGCGTCTTACTCTAAAAAATTATTGATGGTGCTTAGTTCAGAAAAGGATGTTAGCAATAGTTTACCTGGGAAGAAATCGCCAGTGGAAGGGAGCCTGGGGCATTTGCTATAGAAAAGAGAAGCACCTCTTTGATTTGGATCTTACATGATTATTTTGTGTGAAAATCCACATGGAATCATTCATCTGCTAAGAAATAGAACCTCATTTCTGCCTGAAAATAGGTTGAAATGCAAATGTGGGGAAGCAGAGACTTGCAGGGCTCTTTGGATGATCACATCAAACAGGCAACAAGATTTTTTCTCTGTACTTGTGAATCCTGCAGGTATAACTGCTTGTTTAGAAGGTTGCAACTCTCTGCAATTAAGTTAGACCTTCTTTGTGGTTAAACCAGATAGAGTTTCATTTTATGGGACATGAGTCAACCAGCAGTTGCAGGTTTTGGTATTTGCCATCACGGTGCTCAACAAAAATGCATCCCGATTCCAAAGACAATGCTTGGCTTCCTCACATATCAGCATGGAGGCCTGATCATACAAATGCTTCAGAAGAACCATTTCCTGCTGTCCACTTAGGGGAGACCTGGTTGCTAATTACAGACCTGACAGGTAGGATCAACTGCTCTTTCTTAGAGGGGATTTGGACTCCAAATCCTCCTCAGAGATGGCAGCATTTATGGGTCTCTCCATGATCCCACTGGTAAATACATCCATCTATGGTCAATGTGGCGGGCACAACAGAGCTCGGGAACACAAGAAAGAGCAGGGCAATGTCTGAGAAGAGCATTTTCCTTTAGAAGGTATTTTGCCATTTTTTGTATTGCAGGAGGGACAGGGACATCTTCTGAACAGGGTGACCTGCCATGTTAGAAATGTAGTGGAGGCCAGGGATGAATTTCAGAAAATTGTTGGGTGATAAATCCCAGCTAGACACGGCTCTCTTTCCCTGAAATAAGCAACTGGGAGAGAAATCAAACATTCTTGTGATGTCTTCCTGAGACTGGAACCAATAATGTGGGGCAGGAAACTTTTTGCCCTTTCTTGTATCTTTGAATGCGTCGCCATCCAGAGATGGCTGGAGATCACCATCACATGGTCAGTCCCTATGGTCATGGGTTACCAGTAGCAAGAGCAGGATCGGAATGCCTACGCAAACCAATGGCAGGGCCTCAGGGCTATGGCATGCATCTTCCATGAGGGACACCTGAGGGCAATCATTTGGACCTTCCCTCTAGAATGAGCCCCAGTCTGTCCGACAGCCCTTCCATTGATGAGGTTTGGATGATGGCACAAATGCTTACTCCCTTATACAGAGATGCCCTGATGACTCCTGGAATTAACAGACAACTGGACAGATAATGTGGGGGATGGGTTTCTAGCCTAATCTCTAAGGAGTGGTTCCATTCTAGGGGACCATCTAGCTAAGGGAGTGTGGAGTGAAGTAGGATATCTGTTCCCGGTGGGATGTCCTGCAATCACCCTGGCTGACCACAGAGAGAAAGTTGTTGCTGTCCTGTACGGACAATTTCCACAGATGTTGCAATCCTCCTGCAATCTTCTTTTTCCTGAGTTTTCCACCAACAAGCAATGGGTGCTCAGCAAGAATTGTCCTAGGTAAGTCACCCTGGGGGAAGGGATCCTGACAATCACTTGCGTAATGAAAAAATTGTCACCTGCCCTATGGTTATCCTCACCCATGTCCTGATATTGCTCCTGCCATGACAGGTCCATCGTCAGTAACTACCAGCACATCCTGACTTTGGTGTTTGCCATCACTGAGCTCAACAAGGATCCATTTCTCCTTCCCAACATGACACTTGGCTTTCGTGTGTATCAGCACAGAGACCTGGTCAGAACAGTGCAGGTCAACAAACTCTCCCTGCTGTCTACACAGGGCAGAATGACTCCCAATTATAAATGTGACAAGCAGGGGCAACTAATCTCTGTCATACAGGATTTTGTCTCCAAATCATCACCAGAGGTCTCAGCCTTAATGGGCATCTTCAAGTTGCCAGAGGTAAATGGATTAATCTTAAGATAAGTGGAAGTGACCTTCAGAGGGACGGAATAGATCCATCCCTGCAGTGGGTGTTTTTCTTTAATTCTGGATCACAAAAACAAGAGGCCTTCTTGTCCAGTAAGGCTGCCTTGTGACCTTAGTGGAGGTCAGGAATGAAACTCAGGAGGAAGTTGGGTGATAATTCCCAGCATGCAATGGATCGGTTTGTCTTACTGAGATAGCCAGTTGAGAGAATTATCAATCATGTCTGTGACACCTTACTGAGATAGAAGGAGCAAAGGTGCGAAAGACCCTTGCTGTTCTTCCTGGCATCAAAGAATGAGCTTCTTCACAGGGATGGTTGCAGGCCAGAATCCCACAGAGCATCTCACAATGGGATGTACTGGGACATCAAAGGCTATCTGTCCTCAGGATAGCCAAAGTTGTGTCATGGTTAAAATTGTTAGGCAGCTGGGACTGGAACTCTGCCACTCTGGTTTCTAGTCTCCACTCAGCCCTGGAGTTCACTTGCTGACATTGGGCCAGTCACAGACTCTCAGACAGACCTATCTTGCAGGTTTGATGTTGGGTTATACGACTGTGAGGAGGAGAAGAATTGTATAAATTGCCTTGAGTTCTTAGAAGGAAAAAAAGTGATGTACATAAAAGAGCAAAGAAAATACAGTAATTGCGTGAGGCTACCTCTGGCAAAATCAAAATTGGCATGCCAAGGGAAAGCAAAGATATGACACACACGCTCTAGTAGACGTTCTCCACATGTGCTTGCTGTGTGCAAATACTTGGCCTCAAAAGAGCAGTGTCCTCTGAGATCCTAGGACTTCTCTTGCACAACTCCTTCCAAGTTCTTGCCTTGATTCCACAATGGCAGTTACATGCTTTTAGCGCCAAGCAGAACAGTTCTAAAGTGAGGCACTTTCTGATGCAGTCTCAGTAACATTTCTTTTCTATTTTATTTGCCCTGCTTTATTTGGAGAAAGAAATTACCATGTACGGTAATTGGAGATCAGTCCTAACGCCACAATTCTCTGCAGATGTATGAAGCAAGAAGCACCCTTGGAATGCGAATAGATCTCCTTCCTGCCAGGGGTACTCCTGCCAGGGCTCAGTCTCAGTCCTGTCATTGGTAAATACGTCTCCACTAGGGGTGGGCATCTGCTTGTGGCTCTGAGTGAAGATATACATTATACATGGGGATGGAGAGGGAGGAAATTGAGAGCTTCCCTTTACACTTAGATATCCCAGCTGAAAGAGGGATGCCTTTCCTGGGACATTACTCCATTCATTTCAAGTCATGCTCACTAGAAAATGGAAGCTTACCCACAAAGAAGCATCCATGTTTTCAAATTGCAACCAAATACTGTCATGAATCATAATCAGAATTTCCTTTCTTCAGCTCTCAGACTGCTTGCTGCACTGTGTTTAGGCTCAAAAAAAGCTATTTTCATCATTCTTCCAGATTAATTCCAAAGAAATTCCTTGCTATGAGGGCCTAATCCAGCTACTACTGCATTTCCACTGGAATTGGATAGGGCTGCTTGTTCAAAACAGTGGCCACGGGGAACATTTCCTACAGACAGTGACCTCTCTGCTGCCGCAGAAGGACCTCTGTGTGGCCTTCACTGAAATTTTCTCCACATCTGATGCTGTGCAAATGCCTGAAATCAAAACTGGACACATTCCTCATGTGTGGTTAGAAGCAGAAGTCATAGTTTTCTTTGGTGACGATGTTGCAATACTAGGATTAACATGTCGGTTACATATTCATGAAACAAATACAAAGGTCCCATTTCGGAAGGTTTGGATCTTGACCCCGCATTCCGAAGTCGAAGCAATTGCACACTCTGTATTCAGAATCTTTGCAAAGACCCTACATGGAGCTTTGCACTTCAGAGCCCACACAAGGGATGTTCCAGCATTCAAGGCTTTTTTCCTAGCTTTAGATCCATTCCACCCACAAGGAGACGTCTTTCTCCAGGAGTGGTGGAGATATGCATTTCAGTGTCAGTTTCTAAGACCTGGGAGAGCTGTTGAATCCTCCAGGAAAATGTGTACAGGGATGGAAATGCAGAAGGATCCGAGGGAATTTGGATTTAAATTGGGCTTGTCCACAAAGAGCTACCACATCTACAATGCCGTCTATTCTGTGGCACATGCACTACAAGCCCTGTCCTCATCGCAATTGAAATATTCACTGAGAGCAGAAAGGAAGCCGCTTCTGAACATTCAACCATGGCAGGTAATGACAGCATCCAGATGTCAAGAATTGATCTAAGGACCCCTCGTCTTTGCTCAATCAACGGATCCTGGAGGGAAAGATGAAGGAAGCTTACTAGACCAACTTAGGGAAATTGCAAGAGATATTCCTCGCAGATTTCTCTACATGGATGCAATCTCTCTCAGTGGACATCCAAATGTGACCAACGCTTAGCAGTGAATGGTGGGGTTTCTGAATCCTGATGCTTCTGTGATTGAGTTCATTGATAAGTGAGAGAGAAGCAGGCCCCACTTCAAAGATGTAGCTCACATGCAATATAGGTACACATCAGGGAGAGTTGACCGACCATACTCGGAATCTTCCTTCTTGCCCACAGATGGAGGAGCCACGTGCTGGACTCCTGACTGCTATGGGCAACTGTTTTCCAGTTTCCATGTCAAGATCCAGGGGAGGAAGATGACACAAGGCAGAAATGCTCAAACCTGTGTACAAGCTTACCTGAGTGGGTAAAACCAAAATGGGCTGTATCTAACAATTTAAGTAGACAATAGAATAGGAAGGAAGAAGAGGTCCCTTAACTTGATGGGAGTCAGAGTTTCTTGGATGTCACATCTGTTTACTATGCTCTGTTTGATGATATCTGCATTTTCAGATTCTGGATCCTTTGAGGAATGTCCAATTTAACAACAGTGCTGCAGAGGAAGTCTCTTTCACTGAACATGGCAAAAGATATGATCTCCTGAACTGGGTCCTCTTTCCAAATGGCTCTTTCTACCATATGAAAGTTGGATGCATTGATGTGGGAGCTCCACGAGGCCAAGACTTCTCCATCCACTCAGCAGCAATTGTGTGGGTAACAAAGGTAGGGTTGAAGTGAGCCATATGCCGAAACAAGCAACTGACCCAGTCTTGGAGAAAAGATTCAATGCTCCCTTTTGAGACCAACATTGGAATGAATGTGGGGAAGTGGGGAGTCATTGTCCAGTTGGACAACCACTGCTCACCACAAATCCCATCTTCTGTCCCTGGACTCTTCAGGAAGCTCCAATAAAATGTTCCAGGCCTGATTTCCTGGAGAACTACCACCAGTAATATGCAGGAGCAGACATGATACAGCTAGCGTAACGTTTGGGTTCCCCCCGCCCCCAGCCACACTGCTGAAAGTTCCCCCCTCTTAGCATCCTCTGGGGCCCAAATAGCCCAAGTTTGCTCCCTAAGGAGCCAAAGAACACTGGATTAGCCCACGTTCACCAAAGACTTGGGGAAAAAGAGTATTCATTAGACTACAATAAAAACATGCACATAAAAGGAAACTACAAATGCTTCAGCTTCTCAAGAGGAGGGAAAGGGGAAAGGGGATGAGGTAGTCAAATAGTGCAGTTTCCAAGGGTTCCTCCCCACTTTGGGGTCTTTTGACCACCCCAGACTTTTGACCATCCCAGACCATCCCAGGGATCCTCAAACTACAGCCCACGTGCTGGATATAGCCCACCATTCAACCGGCCTGCCTTGAAGCTTTTGGACTTGTTCAGAGATAGATTGTTTTTTTTCTGAGAGTCTGAAAGCTCTGAGCTGGCACAGGCATACTCTGAAACTATTTCAGTTTTGGAGACTAGCAGAGAGCCAGCCCATGCACCAAATTATAACAGCTTCCTTCAACTGCATGTATGCCAGCTCTCTCTGCTAGCTCTGGTTAGCTCCTGCTGCTGTGCTGCTCTTGCCAGCATGAATTGCGCATGCACCAGTCTTCCCCCTATTGCACGCATGTGTTGGCTCTGAATATGGCGGTGGGAAGAGAGAGAGACAAAGACACTAAAAAAAGATAGAAGGTAAGAAAAATATTCTCAAATTTCCCTGTAACATTAAATGTAATAAGGTTAATACGTTGTTTTGTTTTTTAACCACAAAAATATGAGCCATGTCCCTGGGCTGCAGGCCAAGATGTGGTGGCCTCGCCAAGCCCGGGGGCAGATGGGCCGAGGCGGAGTGGGAGCCAGGCCTGGCTCCTGTGCCTCCACTGTGACCTTCTCAGGACAATCTGCTGCTCCCATTGATCAGCCACCATGCTTCTTCCCCCCACAGCTGTGAGAGGTGGGAAACATCCCGCTCGGCCAGCCACAGTCCCATCCCTCGCCTCGGCCCACAGAAAGCAGCCATTACTTCCCTCCTTGTGACCCACTTCTGGCTGGGGGAGCCACCCTGCACCCGCCTCTCTGGCCTCTCACTCCTGCTTCCCCTCCCGGAGCCAGGTGAGCACTTGCAAGGGGACCTTCCTCTGACTCAAAAGAGTGGTGGCAGCAAGGAGCCAGGAAGGCCTCGACTGAGGCGAATGCGCCTTCATGGCTCCCCCTCGTGTTGTGCACTCCCTTTCGGCAGGCAGCGCGGTGTCATCTTGTAGCAAGTGGAGCAAACATTTTTTAATTAAAAAAAAAAACAAAAAAGGTTTTTTAAAAAGAGAGAAACTCACTGAATATTCACTAAGTCCTGCAACCTGAGTCCATCTTTACAAGCTATAAGCAGAGACATAATTTGTAGAGATGGACTTGGGTTGCGGAACCGAGAGGATATTCAGTGAGGTTTTCTTTTTTTAAACCGGTTTTTTTTTTAAATAAAAAATCATAATTTTTGGCAGATTCAGAAGTTGTTCCCCTCCATCTTGTCTCCTCATTTTTGCTTATGAAAAAATGAATTGTAATGCAGATTTTGGTGTAGTATGCCACATGTCATGTATTTCTATGGGTGTGCACTGATGTGAGTGCTTATTTATTAGTGTCATTTGGTTGTGGCAGTAAAAACAGGTGGTGTGGAGATGACAGATCAATTCATCACCACCTGTCCATCACTTTCCAAAAAATGATCCCCTGTGGATCACAATACCACATATGTAAATGCGCTCTGTGCTCATGATGAGTTTTTGATTGTTCTCTGCAGAAATGGTCCTAATCTTATCAGTTTTATACTCATTGTGTTGCTGCGGACATGTTTCTGGGATGTCACAATCTCATTAGCCAAAAGCAGGTCCATACTTCCTATTGAAATACTAATAACTTTATGTTGATTAAAAATGTTCTTCATTTTAAGTGTTCTATTGTTTTTTCCTGGGGTTTTTTTTGCACTACAAATAAGATATGTGCAGTGTGCATAGGAATTCATTTGTAGTTTTTTCAAACTATAGTCCAACTCCCCAACAGACTGAGGGACGGTGAACTGGCCTCCTGTTTAAAAAGGTTGAGGACCCCTGCTCTCAAACAGCAAAGATAGACTGAGCTAAAACTTGACACACTGCTCCTCTGCTCCAACGGGCCTCCTTAGAGTTACCATTGGGTTGTCTCCTCAGCAACTGGAAGGCAGGCCACCTCTGCGTCTCTCTGCTGTCGAGGCAGGTCTAAATGCCCCTCGGTGGGGCTTTTCATCCCCTCCCCAGACTGTAGGGAAAAAAACCCTTTAGATCCAGGGGCCATGGAAAATTTCCCACCTTTACCCCTGCCTGGCACCAGGTCTGCAAAGACACTCATTTTTATGGCTCTTTATCTCTCTTCCTTCTTCCTGGCATCCCTCCTGGGGAGAGTATTTGATTCTATAAATTTTCAAGGTTTCAAGCCCTTCCTTTCCAACAAATAGCACTGGCCTATCTTTATGGGTGTCACCTGTAGGTCTGCTGCTCTTCTCACAATGACAGCCTATTCCAAACTTTAACCCCTGCCATTCCTCCAGTCTCAAAAAGCCCTTTCCATGACAGCTAGGGTTGGAAACAGTTGATGTGAGTCTCCTGAGACCCCGATTCTTCTTCAGAGGGGATTTTATATTAGCTTCTCTCTCAGTTTTGCTGTACAAACAGCATGCATCCAGAAAATTTTCATTCCCTCTAGATTGCTAACTTCATTTGCCAGGAAATGGAAAACACATGTTGGAAAATGCCTGTTCAGTAGCTCTTCAGTGCATTTTCTCTTCTAAATATGCTGAAGTTTTTCTTTTCATTTAGACCATGCCCCATGCAAGGTGTGTGGAGAGGTGCAGTTCAGGGCACTGGAGAAGAATTCCGGAGGGGAAGCCTGTTTGCTGCTACAGATGTGAACATTGTGCAGCTGGAATGTTTTCCACCTCTACAGGTAGCTCAAACTTTAAAAGCCATTCATGAATGGAGAAGGTAATGAAATGAGAGTTCTGTAGACCCCAAAAGTAGCTCAAGGAAAGAAGATTGTATTGTTCTGTAAGATTTAATTCTCCTTCTGTATTGAATCCTTCTGTGTTTCTCTGCTTTACATTGTTCAGCACTTCCAGAAAATATGTTCTTTGCAGAATATACTACATTATGCCCAGCAGCTTATGAATGCCACCATTTACAGATTCTTTTCCAACTTTGCATTTCCTCATTCTTCTGAAGCTCTTGTTTGCCCTCTGGCTGGGTTTACATGAGACCTAAAGATGTTGGGCCCAAGCTCTGACTGGGGCAGCAGGAGGGTCCCTCTTGCAGGGATGTACTGCAACCAGAAACAGATTGCCCCTTTTTCGGTTGTGGTTTCTGTAACCTGGTTTCCAGCCTCAGAACAAACACATCTCTGCAATGAGTTCACAATATGAAGGAAAATTATGCTTAAGATGCTTACTGTAGTTTGTGAGCAGTCAGGTAAAAATGCAGGGGACAGATTTTAGCCCTACCCTATTTTTATTTATATAAGAAATGGTCTTTATGAAACAAGACTTTTTCCAAGTACTTAATTAAAAATTGCGGATTGAGGTAGAAAAAGAGATTTCTAAATCTGCCTTGGAGCTTTGGAGCTGCCCAAGAGAAAGAAGATCTGTGTTGAAGTAGAGATGTTTGCAGAGCTATTGCTCATTTCAGATGCATCTCACTGTGCTCCATGCCCTCAAGATCAGCACCCAAACAAGAACCATGACTGGTGCATCCCCAAGAGGATCCACTTCCTTTCCCATGAAGAGACACTTGGTATCCTTTTAGTTGCTCTGGTTCTTTTCCCCTGTCTTGGCACATGTGCTGTGTTGGCTACTTTCATTAAATATCACAACACAGCCATTGTCAAAGCAAACAACCGAGATCTCAGCTACATCCTCCTCATTTCTCTCCTGCTCTGCTTCCTCTGCTCCTTCCTCTTCATTGGCCGACCCACAAAGCTCACCTGTCTTCTGCGACAAGCTGCTTTTGGCATCAGCTTCTCTGTGGCAGTTTCTTGTGTGTTGGCAAAAACCATCATGGTTGTCTTAGTCTTTATGGCCACCAAGCCGGGAAGCATGGCAGGTTGGCTTTTGGGGAGATCACTGACCACCTCCATTGTGCTTGCCTGTCCCCTCATCCAAACTGTGATTTGTGTTGTCTGGTTGCTGACCTCTCCACCTTTCCCAAACATGGACTTCTATTCCCTGTCTGGAGAGATCATCGTGGAATGCAGTGAAGGCTCTGTCACCATGTTTTACAGTGTCCTGTCTTACCTGGGCTTCCTGGCTCTTCTTAGCTTCAGTGTGGCTTTCCTGGCCAGGAAACTGCCTGACAGCTTCAATGAAGCCAAGTTCATCACCTTCAGCATGCTGGTCTTCTGCAGCGTGTGGGTGTCCTTTGTGCCCACCTACTTGAGCACCAAAGGGAAGTATGCTGTGGCCGTGGAGGTCTTCTCTATCTTGGCTTCTGGGGCTGGTCTCCTGGGATGCATCTATCTCCCCAAATGCTACATCATTGTCTTGAGGCCCTGTCTCAATAGCAGAGACCATCTCATAAGAAAAACCTAAATGAAACAGTGCATGATTTGCTGTAATTTCGTCCATTAGTTGGCACTTGAATAAATTAATATTCTGACTTACTGTTATTTACCGCTGCAATTATTGTGGCACCCCACAAATGTGGAAACAACTTAAGAAATATCATGTTTACTCTCATATGTTTTGTGGCCCTGTGAGTGTCCTCTGACGTTAACAGTGTTAAGGGGACTCGTCATTCAAACATAATTTCCTGGGAATCTTTTAAGTGTGATGACTGCAAATGTTGCCTCAGAAATAGTTGCAATTTGGGAAAAAACTGAAGAAACTGCAGAGGAAGTTAAATAGAGGAATGAATTCTAATGGAAATTAATTTTTTCTGCAAAGGACGTGTTTTGACACGTCACCATCACCTTTGATCCTATTTTCTGTGGGTGCACACATTTCCTACAATGGAACTCAGCAGCTCTTGGCTCCTTCCATCACTGCCCCTGCAGTCCTTGGCACTTGAGTATAGCATGAGAATATGGTTTGTATCTTTCTACCAGGGCTGTATGGAAGTATCTTGGTGTAATATGTTTCTTCACATGCACTCCTAAATGACTGAATTGGGGACTCCTCAATGATGGCTACTATTAAGAAAAATTGTATTTACTCTCACATGTATTGTAGTCCCATGACTGGTCACTGATGATTACAGGTTCAAGGGGGCAGGTTAGTACATACCAAAACATTAGGAAAATTTTCAAATGCCATTCCTGGGAATTCCTTCTCTGTGATCACAGAGTAGGCACAAAAATCAGCACTATTTGGGGTGGAAATTGAGTCTGGATGCAAAAATGGATTCCAGAGGACATTAGTTTTCCTTGCAGGGTACAAGTTGCCAACACATCACCCTGCCTCTTTGTCCTATTTTCTGCAAGTTCAGAGGTTTCCTAAATTGTAACTCAGCAGCTCCTTGTCCCTTCCATCACTGCCACTGCAGACCTTGGCACTTGAATGCAGCATGAGGAGGTAGTATGGACCTTTCTCCCAGGACTAACAGGAAGACTCTTTCCTCTGCTATGTTTGTAGAGATTCTTAGTGTTTCACCTGCACTGTATGGCACAGTTTATCTGGGTGCTGGAGGAGTACAGTTTAAAACAGGTGACTGTAAAGGCCTTAACAGACTTCAGAAAAGTTTGTATTAGAGAAAGGATCACTGCACCTGCCATCAGGATATTCTGAACACTTACATTAGTTGGGAAAGAAATTGTGAAAAGATAGAAAAAAGAGGGAACATCTGTTCATTCTTCCTGTCCCAGCACAAGTCTCTTTACTAATGTCTCAAAATGTCTGCGTTGTTGTATGATTCCAGCCAACACAAAGTGGACACAAATAAAGCAAGCCCTGCTATATTTGCTGCTGCTTGCCTTGTCAGAAGAAATATGTTCTCTGATGGAGGTTACGCATGGTGAGATTCAAGTTTCCAACAATGTCTTGTCTGCAGTGATGGTCTGGGCCCATGCACATAGGGACGAGAATCCCCCATCTCATCTTGAATACATGCAAACATCTACTAACACACATTTCAACCAAGCAACCAATGTTGGAGCTTTTAGATGAATTGAATGCTTATATTCATGAAAAAAATCATAGGAAGAGGTGCTTTGTCCTTTTCTCTTTTCCCTCTGGCAACATCCTTGGCCTGTCAAAGACGGAGAACACAACAAGAAACATTCAGCTACTATAAGGGAACTTTGGCACCATAGAAAGAAACAGAGCAAGTCAGAAGGGGCCTCCTGGGCCATCTAGTCTGAACCCCAGCTCAAGCTGGCTCAATTCATGACATGCCCACCATGTGCTTGTCCAGCCTATCTTTGAACACTCTCACCGATAGGGCCTCAACAGCCATCAGTCAATCAGTGAAACTTTTCCACTGAACTTGGGAAATTTCTTGGGAAAGGCAGGCTGCCTTAAATCTACCAAATTAACTCTACCAGAGGTAAAATGATGCAAAACAGAGCCTGAAGTTTCCCAGACTATCTGAATTGGTGTCCTGATGAGGGTGCATCAGCAATATTTGGCAATGCTGCTAAAGGGAAATGACTTCTTGTTAACAAAAAGTAAAATGGCAGCATAAGAATAGGGATTGGCATGAGGAATACCTGTCCCCCTCCCACAACACCCACACCCCACTGAGAATTTCATTCATTCCCATCCCATCATTCAGTTGTGGAATTGCAGTGACAAGTTGGTAGATTCAGGATTCAGAAGATGGGTTTTTATCCTGGCCCAGACTCCAAATGAGAAAGAGAAGAAAGTCATCCAGTCTCTGGACTGATAGGAAAGCTTGGGTGTGAAAACACAGAAACATAGATGCAAGAGGAACCACCATAGGAAATGGGAACTGGGGGAAAGAGAGAAAAGGATATACTGGGAGGAGAATGCCCATTGCAGAGGAGTCTTTGCAAGGGAAGGCTGATTACGAGCTTGAGACTTGCAAAGAATATCAAGAGCAACAAAAAGGGTTTCTATCAGCATGTAAAAAGTAAGAGGAAGGTGAGACAAGTAGTGGGACCGCGAAATAAGGAGGAAGGAGATCCAGTGACTGATACAGGGGAACAGGCACAAATGTTAAATGACTATTTTGCCTCTGTGTTCTCTCCAAAGCAGGATGGGGGAGGTCTACATGGAAGATTAGATGAGACTGGGGACTTAGGGGCACAGATTGAGTCACCCCTCCAGAAGTCAAGGAGCTCCTCAGGACATTGGACATTACAAGGGTGCCTGATGAGTTACACCTGAGAATACTTCAAGAGTTGGCAGGGGCTCTCTCCCACTCACTGGTCTCCATTTTTGAGGCCTCATGGAGAATGGGTAAGTTCCAGAGGACTGGAGGGTGGAATCAGTGGTCCCAATTTTCAAAAAAAGTAGTAGAAGGGACATGGGGAATTACAGACTGGTTAGCCTTATGTCAATGGCAGGAAAAACAATAGAAAGGCTCATAATAGTGAGAGATGTAGTGATGCTAGATAGGGGAGGCTGGTATCCACACAACAGTTTCCACAAAAACAGGACCTGCCAGACAGACCTTGTGGAATTTTATGAGAAGGTTTTGAGGTGACTAGATAGAGAGCATACAGTGGATGTGGTTTACCAGGATTTCAGCAAGGGCTTTGACAAAGTGCCCCATGATATCTTCGTTGAGAAACTGAGGAGTTTTGGGATAGACCAATGCCCTATCCGATGGATTAGGACATGGTTAACTGACCGAAAGCAGAGGGCAACCATTAGTGGGGAATCATCAGGATGGTGGCCAATGACAAGCAGGGTACCCCAGGGCTATGTCCTGGGGTTGATCCAGTTTAATCTTTTCATCAAGTACATGGAAGAAGGGGTGAACAGTCTGCTGATCAAATTTGCAGATGATACTAAAACAGGGACAGTGGCCACAACTGAGGAGCAGGTACTCCAGATCCAAAAGGATCTGGACAGACTATGGAAGTGGGCAGGAGATAACATGATGGCGTTCAATGTGGATAAGTGCAAGGTCCTGCACTTTGGGCATAGGAATAGGTGTCATAAGTTCAGGTTAGATGACAAGTGGCTGGAGAGCAGCACTTGTGAAAGGGACCTTGGGGTTTTGGTTGACTCCAGGCTAAACATGAGTCAGCAGTGTGATGTGGTGATTAAGAGGATGAACCCCACCCTTGGTTGCATGGCCAGAAGTGTGGCTTCTAGATCGAGAGAGGTATTACTACCACTCTGTTCGACTCTGGTGCATGCGCAACTGGAGTATTGTGCTCAGGGATATAGCTAGGTTAGAGTCAGTGCAGCATAGGGCCATGAGGTTGGTGGCTGGTTTGCAGGGGAAGCTGTATGAGGTGAGACTGAGTGAACTGGGTCTCTTCAGCCTGGAGAAGAGGAGACTCAGAGGGAATCTGCTGGTGACACGCAGTTATGTGAGGGGATGTCACAGGGAGGTGGGTAGAGAGATGTTCTCCCCTGCAGAGGAAGGCAGGACACGCTACAATGGAGCAAAGCTCAGGGAGCCAAGGTTCCATTTAGAGGCTAGGAAGCACTTTCTGACAGTTAGGAATCTGAGGGTGTGGAATGGGCTTCCATGGGAAGTGGTTGAGGCCCCATCGGTGAGGGTGTTCAAAGATAGGCTGGACATGCATACGGTGGGCATGTTGTGATCGGAGCCGGCTGGAGCCAGGGGTCGGACAAGTTGGCCCAGGAGGCACCTTCTTACTCGCTCTCTTTCTATGCTTCTATGTACACTATGAAGTGTAGTGGCAAGTCAAGAGTGGGTTCTTGAAGGGTTTTCATGTGGATGGCACATTCACTGATGTCAGGAAGAACTATGAGCATTTTCTAGCACCCTCTTTGATCCTGGCTTTAGAAGATGTCACAAGAAAGCCTGATATTTCTATCAATTGGTAATCTCAGTAAAACAGACCCATGTCTAGCTGGGATTTTTCACCCAACATGTCTGAGATTTATTCCTAGCCTTCACTAAGACAGTCACAGTCATGAAGGAACTAAGATCCCTGTGAGGTGAGGACAGAACCCAAAGGCTCTGTCCAAAGGGGAGTTTCTAGTGCTCAGCAATTCCAAAGGCCAAGCGAGTCATTTGGAGCCAACAGTCAGGTTTTAAGGGAGCAACTTACATCCCAAGATCATCCAGGGTGGAGTCCCAAGGGTGCCAGTTATGGCCGAGCCAAATAGTGTAATGCTGGGAGCAAGAGATGGCATGGGGAATTGGGAGATCTGTCATGACCCCACAAGTCAGCAGACAGAGTGTGTGGTGTGCAGGGAATGAAGGGCTGAGGGTTAAACAAGTGAGCTTCCTTTGTTCCTCTTCCAATGATGCTTCCTGGCCTAGTGGAGAAGAGACTGGTATCTTCTCTGCCCAAGTCTGGACTGTAGAACAGAAGTTATGGCATGTGGCTATAGTTGCAGAGTGCTAGCTTTCTTATTTTATTCTCCTTAAGGTGCATCAAGATTTGAGAGGAAGTGCAGTCAGCCTTAGATACTAGGTCGCTGCTATTGGAGTTACACTAAGAAAAGTCCCATGAGGACTAGTATCTTGTTCTCATTTTATCCAATGGAACACAAGTACATCTGTTTTGAGCACGGAAGCCTCCTGATCCAATCTTTATTAGAAATACTTGACAGGAAAGGAGGAAAGGCACCACTGCCAGTGCAGAATACTGGACTAGATAAATAATTTCTCTGTCTCAGGACCAAATGTGTTTTGCTTCACCAACTCAGTTTTGTTCTGCTCCAAAAGGCATTACCACATCTTCTCTAGTCCAAAATATAATTTAAGATATTTTTCAAATGATACAATGTATGCATAGATTTGAGGAGGGCCATATTTCCCTGTTTTAAGTGGGGAAAGGACTTTTTGCATAGAAAGGTGAAGAGGGTAATGGAAATTGGGCATGGAGCTTAGTTTTTTGCTTTCTGCGGTTTTAACCAAACATCTCAACATTCAAAGGGAAGAATAGAATTGGGAATGGGCAGACTTCAAGCTCACAGCCCTTCCTATCTTTCCAAAGCAGCCTGAGATCACCGAACAAAACACTGCTGCCAATCGACCAAACTAAAAGTAAGTGGGATGGAAAGAATTTCCATTCTAAAAATGAATGCACTGCCTAAACTAATACAAAAACCCATATAAACTAAATTTCCTATTAGTCTTAAGAAGGTTCCATTTAGATGCCAGGAAGCACTTCCTGACAGTTAGGACCCCGAGGGTGTGGAATGGGCTTCCACGAGAGGTCGTTGAGGCCCCATCAATGAGGGTGTTCAAAGATAGGGTGGACATGCACATGGTGGGAATGACGAGAGAGAAACTGGCTGGTGCCGGAGATCAGACTAAATGGCCCAGGAGGCCCCTTCTGACTCACTCTGTTTCAATGTTTCTAAGAAAATGCTTTTGAATATGATGCTGGAGAATTTTTTAAACTATATGTAAGAGTTTTTTAAATATCTGACAACTGCAGCAAGAATTTCATGATAAATGGAAATTCTATTATGCTTACTACAATCAATAGGATGTAAAAGGAAGTTCTTTAAAAAGTAGTTGATGATTTATAATTGAATTGAAATGACTGGAAATGTTCTTGTTATATAGAATACTAATTCCCCTATTTTCAACTTCCATAAAGTATTGCATGACAAAGAGATAGATATTTGGAGTTCTTTGGAATTTTGTGAGCTTTATTGGTTAGACTTGTTAAAAATCAATTGGCTATCTTATTCTATTCTATTCTACAAATATACAGTTTTATTTTTCCATTCATGATAAGAATTTAAATAATATTCAGTAAAAAAAGAATTACTGTCATTTTGATAATTCTAGGGAAGAGCCCAGAGCTCATGCCAATGTAGGGGAGCAAAATAGATTGACCTTCCTGTTTGCTTCTCTGTTGCTCAGCTGGGCTTTAACCAATCTCTCTAGTTCTGTGCTTTGACTTCATTGGAGCTCCATGATCCAGGACTGTGCCTGAGATGCGGTCAGGTAACCATGGAATCATCATCATGAAGCCTCATGCACAAATCCTCTGGCCGAAAGAGGAACCTCAGAGACACCACTCTGTTGAAGGCCAGAATTTTATTGCACATGTTGGGAAAGTCCAAACAATCACTCATATTAAAAGATATGCTTTAGTTGTTCATTCATATATGAAATCAGGCAGTAGTGCCCATAAACCTTTCATTCAAAGGGGCTAGAACTATTTGCCCAGCTGAATACGGCTGGGAAAGCAGGCAGCCCCAGGTGGCTCCATTCTTTATGCATTCACCTGCAGAGCATTTCATACACACGGCAGAGGCTCCTCAAGAAAAAGTATATATAGATGAGAGCAGATCATCCGCTCAGGAATGCTCACACATACCTTAGTTACCGTGTGAGTGAAAAGTGAAATGGAAGTTTGCTGCAAGCTCTCGGGCTGTGAGGAGCAGCATTGAATAGATTCTCTTTGAGCTAATGTCACCATCTTCCCCTAGATGGTAAAACCTGCATTTGGAACCTGTTATGATACACATCCCTCAACTCTTTATCTTGTCATCGATCACTCAGTCTCTCTATATCACTGGAAATTTTGCACTCTTTTTGATCTTAGCATTAGATTGTTCTATTTGTACTCATGTTGTCCTCTGTAAATTTACTCATTCCTATCATCACCCTGAAATGAACCGTGTGTGTACATGAACCACAACTTATAAAAGCTCTGCATATGTTTGGGAAGCCCATGGCCATTTCGGTATACTGTCTACCCAACAGCTCAGTTGTTTCCTCTCTGTAAGAAAGGCTGCCTGGGCATTCTGCCAATGAACTGCTGGGACTGAGCATAGCCTATTCCAGTGAATCAGAAGATACCTTCTCCCAGTCCTGCTAATCAAGATTTCCTCACACACGCGCATGCGGTTTTCTTTCTCCAAGCAGGATGAGGCAGGAGTCTTCCCAGCAGCCTTTACTGTGGAGTGCAGGCCCTCCAGGCTGGCCTGGTACTAGAAATGTCCAGGAGATGCAAAAGATTCACCTGCTGACTAATCACTCACACAACAAGTTTTAATATTATATTCCTGTGAAAGATCCTCATTGTCTTTCTGGAATTTCCTTCCTAAGAGTGTAAAAGCAAACACTGAATCCTGTTAAAATTTGTAACATTTGATTGTTTTTTTTTTTTTATATCAGTTACTCAAGCCCTTGATGCATCACATTTTCCTTATGATTCTGATGAGTTCATGAAACTTCTGTATTCTAATTTTGTGCTTCTATGTGGTCCTGCATATGGCCCATTGTAAGTCTCCTTCACCTTCCTTCTATCCTTACATGACACCAGCTCCATAAAACACTCTTTGTATTTTTTGTTCCTTGCAGCCAAATTTAAAATTGTGACCTCTCCGCACTGTTGTAATTTAGGAATGCATGTTTGCTGTCAAGAATTCCAGCAGGCTCAGTGTTTTTGATAATTGATGTTGTTTCTAGTTTTTCTTTGTTTTTAGGACTAAAAATTTTGAATAAAACTTAATAAAAAAAAAGAATGTGATGGATACTTGACTGTATGCCCCCATTTGGAGCCAAACATTCATTCCTTGCAGGTCAGATATCCTGACAGATATGGCAATGAAAATGGAGTCCAAAGGATTTCTGGCTGTTTCCTTCCTCCTCCCTAATATGTACAGATTTCTGTGACTACTTTTGTTGTGATCATTCTCAAGCAATTCACAGGAAATTACATTTGAAAATTGACCAAATAATTGACCAAAAGTCAATATATGCAAATTGACTTTTGCATATAATAATATGTCCCTTTAATCCTATTATACACAGAGGACTCTCACTGGACCAAATGAAACTTGAGTGGAGACATAAATATTTTTACATAGAATCAATCATTATGGGGATTTTCAAGATTAATTCCAGTGGTAAAAAATAGGTAATTCAGAAAATTGATTTAGTCAGGTGCCTCATAGTGGGCTGACCCATGGGCCTGATGGTATTGCTGTTGAATGCCATGTCGGTACACAACAAGACATCCCACATGCACGACTTGATCATGGATGAGGGGACTGACCTGGCATGTATTACTGAGACCTGGGCAGGAGTAGGGAGAGATGTCTACCTCACTTTGCCCAACCGAGTACTTGGTGCTACAGCAATCACACCTAGAGGGGAGGGAAGGGAATAGCATTAGTTCAAGGAGCCGACATTCCCCTAACAGGGCTTCCTGTCTTTTTGAGGCCAGGTCTTGAGTGTTTGTACCTGGTGTTGGGTGACTGAGAAAGATTAGGGACTCTGCTGGTGTACTGTGCACCCTCCTGCCCAGCAGAATCCCTGCCAGAGTTGATGGAGATCGTCCCGGAGCTGGTGCTGGGGACCCCCAGGATGTTGGTCCTCAGGGACTTTGACTTCCATGCTGCAGCACTTCTATCCGGGGCAGCTCAGGGCTTCATGGCTTTCATGAAAGCCATATCACCAGCCCAACCCATGAAAGAGGTCACATGCTTGACCTGGTTTTCTTGACGGGGCAGGAAAACAGTGGCCTGGAAGTGAGAAACTTGTCCTTAACTACTTTGTCATGGTGAGACCACTTCCTCATGAGGTTTGTGCTTGGGGCCAATTCCTCCCTCTGGAAGGGTGTGGGCCCTAATAAGATGGACTGCCCCTTGAGAAAGGTAGATTCCGATGGATTTCTGAGGGCTCTTGGGGAATTTCCGGCTGATAAATCTGGCGCTCCTGTTAAGGTCCTGGTAGATTCGAGGAATAGGGAGATCACCAGGGCAATCGACATGATAGCTCCTAAGCGACCTCTCCCACCTAGCAGACCCCCTCGGCACCATGGTATACACTTGAATTGCGGACAAAGAAGCAGGCCGGGAGATGGCTAGAGGGCAGGTGGAAGAAATCTCAGGGTTAATCTGACCAAACACTTACGTGCTCATTATCGAGCCTATGCTGTGGCGGTGAGGGCAGCAAAGAGAGAGTTCTCCACTTCCATTGCTTCCTCACAGTGCCATCCTGTGGAGCTTTTCCAAATAGTGCAAGGCCTAATACACATCAACCAGGAAAATGATGTGGTTGCACTTTCATCAGCCCACTGTGACAAATTTGCCCAGCACTTTAAGGAAAAAAATCACAGATTCACCATGATTTGGACTCCACAGTTGATATGGTTCCAGTACGAGAAGTGCCCAGATCGCCGTCAGGTCCATCATTAATGGATAGTTTGAGTTACTGTGGCAGATGATGGTAACAAGGTGCTTGGGATGGTATGTTGTACCACCTGTCTTCTTGACCCTTGCCCTTCCTGGCTACTTAAGGAGGCCAGTCACAGGATTGGTCCCTGAGTCCAGGAGGTTATTATTGCTTCACTGAGGGAGGGCTGGGTCCCAGCCCCTTTGAAGGAGGTAGTGATCTGGCCTATCCTGAAAAGGACATTCCTGGCCCAAGAGGTGGCCACCAATTTTAGACATGTGGCCAATATTCCATTTTTGGGCAAGGTGTTAGAAGGAGTGGTGGTGGGACAACTCCAGGCACTCTTGGATGAAACTGATTATCTGGACCTATTTCAGTCTGGCTTCAGATCCGGTTGTGGTATTGAATCTGCCTTGGTCGCCCTATACAATGACATGTGCAGGGAAAGTGACAGGGGGAGTATGTCGCTGTTGCTTCTCCCAGACCTCTAAGTGGCATTCGATACTATCGACCCTGATCTCTTTCTGTATTGGCTGGCCAACTTGGGTGTAAGAGGCACTGCATGGTGCTGGTTCCACTCCTATCTGGCTGTTCGATTCCAGATGGTGGTGCTGGGGGACTGTTGCTCTGCACCATGGCAGCTTTGCCAGGGGGTTCGGCAGGGCTGAATTCTGTTCCCCATGCTATTTAACTTCTACATGAATCCACTGGGAGAGGTCATCAGGAGGTTTGGACTGCAGAGTCATCAGTATGCTGATGAAACCTAGCTCTTCCTCACATTTACATCTGCTCCAGGTGAGGTGGTGGCTGTAATGAAGGGGTGCCTGGCCGAGGTAATGGGCAGGATGAGGGCCAATAAACTGAGCCTCAATCTAGATAAGATGGAAGTCTGTTTGTGGGCAGTGCACTTCTCCAGGTAGGTGATATTGACCCTGTCCTGGATGGTGTAGCGCTCCCTCTAAAGGACAAGGTCTGCAGCTGAGGGGTACTCTTGACCCAAAGTAGACACTGGAGATTCAGGTAGCAGTGGTGGCAAGGAGTGCTTTCCTAAAACTTTGACTGATCCACCAGCTGCATCCTTCCTTTGATGAATACTCCCTAGCAACAATGATACATGCTCTGGTAACTTCCTGCTTAGATTACTGCAACATGCTCTACACAGGGCTGCCCTTGAAAATGGTCCAGAGACTTCAGCAGGTGGAAAAAAGAGCTGTCAGGTTGCTGATGGGGCCAAGCCATTACTCTCACATGACGCTTGTACTCTACCAGCAACACTGGCATCCAGTTGAATTCCAGCCTCAACTCAATATGCTGGTTTTGACATATAAAGCTCTAAATGCCTTGGGACCAGAATAAATTGAGGAACGTCTCCTCCCTTATACATGCCCTCATGCCCCTTATGATCTGCAGGAGTAGCCCTGCTCTGGGAACCCTTTTTAAAAGAGGTAAAATGTCACCAACTTGGAGTAGGGCCTTCTCTGTGGTGGTGCCCAGACTCGGAAATGTACCCCCCAGAGAGGTACGCCTGACACTGAGCTTATACCCTTTTGGTGCCTGGACAAAATGTTAACTGTTCAACAGCCTTTTAAAATCAATAGATTTTTATTTTATTGTCGCTCTTATTTTGTGTTGTGATTTACTGTTTATTGTTTTGTTTTATACTTTGCTTTGTTTTCAATTCACTTATTGGAAATTGCTTTCCCCCCCTTTCCTTTCCTTTTCAATGCACTGTAGTCTGTACTGGGATTTTTACATAATAGTATCGCATATAAAAGCTTTGAACAGATGATTAAAGAAATATATACATAATGAACAAATTATGAAAAATGTAGATTACAATTTTCCTATGAGATGTTCTCTGCTATTGAGACTGGGCCTCAACACAATGATGTAGCACTTGGGGAGAAAGATGCATCCCAAGAGACCAGCCCCAGAGGACAAGATTGAGAAGACCTCCACGGCCACAGCATACCTGCCCTTGGTGCTCATGTAGGTGGGCACAAAGGACACCCACACACTGCAGAATACCAGCATGCTGAAAGTGATGAACTTGGCTTCGTTGAAGCTGTCAGGAAGTTTCCTGGCCAGGAAAGCCATCAGGAAGCTGAGAAGAGCCAGGAAGCCCATGTAAGCCAGGACGGCATAAAACATGGTGACAGAGCCTTCATTGCATTCTACGATGATTTCCCCAGACAAGGAATGAAAGTCCAGATTTGGGAAAGGGGAAGAGGTCAACAACCAGACAGCACAGATCATAGCCTGGATGCAGGGACAGACCAGCACAATGGAGGCTGTCAGGGGTCTCCCCAAGAGCTTACTTGACATGCTTCCTGGCTTGGTGGCCAGAAAGACCAAGACAACCATGACAGTTTTTGCCAACACAGAAGAAACTGCAAGAGAGAAGGTGATTCCAAAAGCAGCCTGTCGCAGAAGACAGGTGAGCTTTGTTGGCCTACCAATGAAGAGGAAGGAGCAGAGGAAGCAGAGCAGGAGAGAGATGAGGAGAGTGTAGGAGAGTTCTCGGTTGTTGGCTTTTACAATGGGTGTGTCATGGTATTTAATGAATGTTGTCAACACAGCAAATGTGCCAAGACAGAGGAATAGAACCAGAGTAACTAAAAGGATACCAAGTGTCTCTTCATTGGAAAGGAAGTGGATCTTCTTGGGGATGCACCAGTCATGGTTCTTATTTGGATGCTGATCTTGTGGGCACAGAGAACAATGAGCCGCATCTGCAATGAGCAATAGAGGTGGAACTATCTCAACTGGGATACAGGAGAGCTTTCTCCGGTGCCAGAGCAGAGGATTTGGAAATCTCATTTTCCTTCCCTGAAGTATACCTTTCAGTTAAACTTTGAGAAACAGGCCATAAGGATATAAAATCAAAACATTCTCCTTTGTAAAAAAATTGTGTGATTTAAGTGATTTCCCACTAGCTGCTCTTATCAGCATTTTGGCCAAAGACTTTTAGCTCTCATGTAAATTCAACCAAGTGGGAAACTTTCTTCAAAAGGGTGTGGGAGTGCAGGGAAGGAAAATCAGATGCATGTGAGGGCATTCGTCAACTACTGGACTAAATATTACATTGCACTGGTCTACAAATTTTGGGAAATTGTAGCCCTATGAGATAATATGTGCTAATTCTTACATTTTGTGATTAGATAAATTAGGCAACAGGTGATAAATGTGCTGGTCGGCTAAGGTTTTCAAGATATTTCACAGTAAGGATTTATACACTTTTGCCTACAAGGCAGGGAGATGTCTATTGACCACGATGCCTAAGTTCTCAACAAAGTAAGGTAGAACAATGAAAATAGTACCATATGGAAGTGAATAAATCTATCTTCACTTAGAGTATGAAGATTATTACCTAACTGTAATATATTGGTCTTTTATTGCAAGGTACATTTGTCCTGGTTGCATCTACCCATCATACAGTTATATCTGGTGGTTTGTAAAAGTGTCATTGCCTAACATTTCCAAGGAACAGTTAAGTGATATTTTCCCTCTCAAGCCAAGATGCCTCAAACCTGTGTGAACAAAACAACACTACTTCTACATTTGTGGTGAGGTTACATGTGCACCTCAAAAGTACAGTATAATGCTAGTAGTAAAAAAGTCGTACCACCTATATTTTGGAAGCAAAGTAAGTGTTAGGCCCCTCATTATTGTTGCATTACACGTGCAACTTATCTGTGGCATTGGCTAAACAAGAAGAAATAGTCTAAGCATTTTGCAATCCTGAATTTTGGATGATGAGTACAGGGAGAGATTCCACCAGGAAAACGCAGGCATGGAGAAAAATACAAGGGGAAATGGAGTCCATCCATGATTGCCAATTATTGCTGGAATCTCTCCAGGGATGATTCTGCTGCAGTTCACAAGAGAAAAGTCAAAATGTACTGTTTAGAAAATGAACAAATCTAGAAGCTTTTCTTTAATCTGATGTTAGAGCTTGCCAGTTTTTCATGCAAGAAGCATGGAAATATTACATGGAAAACCAATAAATGACTGGAAAGTAATGGTATCGGTAACAATAAAATGATCAAATTATAATAATTAGGGTGGCACCATTCTCATGCCTATATCACATTTTGTGGAAAAGTTCTGCAGCATAATTTTATATCCCCCTCATAATTTTGAGTTATTTTGATGCGATTTGACCAAAAGCTATATCTTGCAACCCGGAGACAATTAATACTCAGAACTTAATATTCCTTTATTAGTGACCCCCTTCCAGTAAAATTTAGCACCTGAGGCTTAAAATTTAGCTACTCCTTGTAGACCAATGTTATTTACAAAGAACATAACTTCCATAAATATTGAACACTTCATAAAGTAGAAGAACACAGGGATCTGCAAGATGGCATGGGGGGAATAAATACTTCCAAAAGTATAAAATCTTCTCCTTTCTTTGAGCTTCCTTTAGGCTCTGATACAGTCTTAATTGATTACATTCTGCATTTATATGTGGTTCATACTATGTGAGGTACCTGTAGAGGTAGAAACCATCCCTTCTGCACAAGGTTCGCATCTGTAGCAGCAAACTGGCTTCCCCTCCAGAACTCTCCTCCAATGCCCTGGGGTGCACCTCTCCACACACCTCGCATGGGGCATTGTCTTAAATTGAAAGAAAGAAAAATATCAACAGGTTCAGAAGAGAGAATTGCACTGAAATGCTATTCAGCAGACCTTCCTCCACCAGAACTTGTGCATTCTTAAGCAGATGGAGTCCCCATTGTGAGGGGAATGGAAAGGGAGGCTCCTGTTCAACCCCTTCTGAGGGAGAACCAGGATCTTTGGAGGCCACCCTTTGTTGGATCCAACCATACATCCATCATGCCCACTCTTGCCTTCCACTGACAGGACTTATCCAGAAATACAGGCAAGGCACTCCTTTTTCAACCTCTGTCAAGAGTCCTGGGAAAGACCATGTGATTTTCTTTGAGCAATGGTTTTCCCTCACAAGTGGACAATGGTGCCCCACTTCCAAATACCTAGTGGGCTTCAGTCTCAAAGAGAAGCACAGCATGTTTTCCTGAAAATATGGAATTGTGCCATGCCTATTCTTCCATGACCGATAAGGTTGACTCAACCCCCACCTTTGTGGCCCACACAATTTCTGTAGAGTGGATGGAGAAGTCTTGGCCTGGGGGAGCACTGTGATCAACCCATCCAATCTTCACAGGTTCCAAAGTTCCATTTTCAGACACGCTCCAGTTCAGGATGTCATATCTCCTGTCTTTTTCACTGAAAGAGACTTCCTCCCCAGCACCATTGTTAAACTGGACATTCCTCAGAAAATAAAAAATCTGAAAATGCAGAAAGATTTGGAACAGGAGACAGTAAGTGGAATTGTCTTCCATGGGACTCTGACTCCCATCAAGTTAAGGGATCTCTGTTTCTTTCCTTTTCTATTGTCTACATTAATTGCTAGATGCAGCCCATTTTGGTGATATCCATACAGATAAGATGGCATACAGGCTCAGAAATCTTACCTTGGTATATTCTTCCACCCCCGGATCTTGACAGGGAGCTAGAAAAGGGTCACTCAAGGCAGCCAGGAGTCCAACATGTGGGTTTTCCACATGCTGGCAAGAAGGAAGATTTACAGTAGGGCAGCCCCATAGTCATGTCCTGTCAACGTATATGAGATGATATGCAGGTATCTGGGGTGGGACTTGCTTGGACCTTCCTTTCTTGATGAGCGCAATCGCAAAAACATCAGTTTTAAGAAGCCACACCACCCTAGTCTCTGCTATGTTCTCCTCACTTTCCAATGCCAATTTAGTGAAATTGCATCCATAGAACTACACTGGCAGTTTCACATTCCAACTGATTTGAAGACTATTTGAAAATTAACTTTAGAGGATGAGTTAAATTTTAGAAGATGAGAAGATAACTTTAGAATGTGACTTTGGAAGGTCGAGCAAAATCTGGCAAAGGAAGTACCCCTCCTTTTAGTTATACATCAAGACGATGAACAAGCATCCAAGATATAAATAAAATACAAATAAAATATAAATTGCATTAAATCTAAGATGAAGCATGGATAAGAAGGTTGAAATTCTTGCAGCTAACATTAATGGACTTAGCAGACCCCAAAATAGAAGGAAAATATTTATGAAATTGAAGCGATTAAAAATGGAGATATTTCGTTTCCAAGAAACGCATTTGAAAAAAAGGCATGAGAAATATTTGCAATGTCCTCAATCAGTAAGCTTTTTGCTGCCTCCTCAATGCAAAAGGAAAGAGGTATTGCAATATATGTTAAAGCATGAAACCTAAATTAGTATTTTCTGATAAAGAAGAAAAGATAATGATAGTGGAGATAACAATACACCAAATCAAAACATTGCTCGTGGCAATTTATGCTCCAAACAATCACCAGGATACATAGATATTTAAGAAATTGAATATTTTGGCATATATACAATATTCAAATATGTGCTTCACTGGAGATTTTAATGCAATATTAGATGTTGCAAAGGACTATAAAACAGGTGATAAGAGGAAAAAGGGAAAATGTGTTCTACCAAAAACTTTTTTTAAATTGTTGAGGAATTTCACCTTCATGATGCCTGAAGATTTAGAAATACTACATCACAAGCTTACACTTTTTACTCAGACATTTTTCTTGGTCAAAAATTGACATGTGTTGGGATTTGGCTGACATACTCCAAAGAGCAGAAAAAGTGGCTATTCTACATAATGTGTGGGCTCATCAAAATCCTGTAAATAAAGATTATAATAAAAGAAGGAAAAAGAATCACTAGATGGACCTTCAACATACAGCTCTTGAAATATAAAAAGTTTGTGGAAGTAGCAACTAAAGAACTAAACTACTTTTTAAAACAAAATCAAAACGATGATACACCACCTCAAAATGTTTGGGACACTTTTAAAGCAGTCCTTAGGAAAATTGTAATACAATATACAGTATGTCAAGAAGAAATAAAAAAAAAGGGAAGAATATTTTAAATTGGTAGCTGACATCAATAAAACAGAAGGGGACGTGGTAAAGGATTGAAGGAACAAAATGTTGAAGATTAAGTTAAATACCTTAAAACATAAGGTTAATCTTTGGGAAATGGAAGAACTTGCAAAAATATTGAAGGCAACTAAACAGAATTATTTTGAAAATGCCAATAAACCAGTAAGATAATGGAAATTGGAGATAACTTTTTAAATGCAATTAAGAGCATCTGCACTGAGCAAAAGGCAAGAATAATAGTTAAAGGTGATATTACTGAACATATATCTATTGAAAAAGGAACAAGGCAAGGATGTCATCTCTCACCATTTCTTTTTCTGTTAACACTTCAGGTATTGACTGGGAACATAAGAGAGGATTCACAGAGTAAGGGATTAAATGTTAAAGACCAGAAGTATAAATTATAAGCTTTTGCAGATGATCTTGTCCTCATCATGGAAGATCCTTTGGAAACAACTCCAACACTACTAGATAAAATAGAAGAGTATGGACAAGTGGTAGGGATGAAAATTAATAAAAGGAAAACTAAAATATTGGTTAAAAAACATGACTCAACTGCAAAAGGATGAATGAATGAAACCATCCAGAATTGAAATATTTGAACACGTTAAATTTTTGGGAATTTGCTTAACTCCTAGATTTGCAACTGTAAAGGAAGATGACTATACAAAGCTGTTTAAGGAGGTTAAAAGGGACTTTGAAAAATGGAAGGACTTGCATATTACAAAGTTGGGAAGAATTGCCACAATAAATCAAGACGCTTCCTAAATATCTGTTCTTGATTCAGACCATCTTGATAAAGTCAAAGAAGAATGTTTTGATGGCTTAAATACTCGTTCACATGGCAAATGTAAATTCACATGGCAAAGGGAAAAAACTGAGAATTAAACTAAACATTCTCCAAGAAGCAAAAGAAAGGGGTGGATTTTGACTGCCAGACCGGACAATATACTATCAAGCTAGTGTATTAGTATGGATAAGGGAATGGATGGTTCAGAAAAATAGGAGAATTTTATATCTGGAAGGACATGATTGACAAATTGAGTGCCATGCTTTCTTATGGTAGGATAAACTAAAGTCACATAAATATTTTGTTAATCATTATTTAAGGAACTCTTTAATTACAATATGGTTAAAATTAAAAGCTAAAGTATACAATAAAATTCCGGGATGGGTCTCACCTTTGGAAGCATTTACCCATACAAATTTGTTAAGTAGGGGAAAAACTATAGCATAAGAGAACATCTTGAGTATGGAAGGGTAACTTAAAACCAAACAAGAACTGCTCCTACAGGGGATAGAACTGCATTGGTGGCCATGGAATAAAATACGATCCAGATTCAAATGAGATAAACATTTATGGGAGTTCATTTTAAAGAACAGACCTCTTTTGTTAAGACTTTATTGAGAAAAGAAGATAAGCTGATTAAAAATATGTATAGATTTTTATTGGATGTGAAAAAGGAAGATGAGCAAGTTAAAGAGACAATGATTAAATGGGCACTGAACTTTGGTTATAATATAGAATTAGAAAAATGGCAGAAATTGTGGAAGAGAAACAAAATTGACAGTTGGATCTACATATAAGGAGAATCTGTATAAAATGTTTTAAATTTGGTATTTATCTCCAGAAAAATTAGCCAAAAGGTTTCCAGATACATCCAATCAATGTTGGAAATGTTTTCATAAACAAGGTACATGTTATAATATGTGGTGGACGTGCGACAGAGCTAAGATAATTTGGATTAAAATAAATACTTTGCTTGAATTAATGTTATGTAAATGTATACCTTTTAATCCTGAAATTTTTCTGCTAAGCCTGATAATCATGACAATTAGAGATTACATATAGCATCGCATTTATTACAGCAGCTAGAATTGTTTTTGCCCAATATTGGAAGAAAGAAGTACCTACAAACGATTCAATAATACTGAAGATAGAGGACTGTGCAGAGGTAGACAGACTGACATTAATGATGAAAAGAAAAGAAGAGTCAATGTATTCTGAGACTTGGAATTTGTTCGACGAATGGCTGGAAAGGAAGATATGGACTTAAAGGTTAGGATATCTATGCGGTCTATGAAACTATAGAAGAATCCAAAGCTTGACCAATTGATATGATTTTTTTGTTTGCTTTTTTCTGTTCCTTTGCTTAGAATGAATAAAATATAAATTAAAAAAGAGATGAATCCACAGGGAATGTTTCCCGTAAGTTCACCAAGTTAGACCTCCTTGCAGGCTATAACCTTGCCATGTAGGAATGGTTGAAGAGTAACCAGAAGGGCAGCTTGGCTAAGCTCATGACCTCTGAATTCAGACATAACCTGCCATGGCTGAATCTTCGGAAGCCTCTTCCCTTTCCTCATAATCGAACACCTCAGCCCAGAGGAGGACAGGGCATGTAGCGCATGTGCCACAAGGTAGATGGCATTGTAGATCCGGTAGCTGTTACTGGACATGTGCAATTGGAACTGAAAAGTCCTTGGATCATTCTGCATCTCCCTCCTGGTACAGTTTTTCTTTGAAGGTGGAAGGGGTTTCCCAGTTCTAAGAAGCTTACACCGAAATGCAACTTCCCACCATGCATGAAGGAAGGCATCTCCTTTTGGTTGGATTGGATCTAATGCCATGAGAAAACTCCTGAATCCCGGAACTTCTCTTCTGTGAGCACTGAAGTACAAAGCTCCATGAAGGGTCTTGAAATTATTTCTGAACCCAGAGGGTACGCTCGCTTCCACGTCCGAATGGGAGGTCAGAATCCAAACCTTCTGAAATGGGATTTTAGTGCTTTTTTCATGATGAAACAACCTCCATGTTAATAGCATAGTTGCAGTGTTCTCCCCAAAGAAAACTATGACCTCTGTTTCCAACCACACACGAGAAATGTATATAGTTTGTATCTCAGCTTCTGAGAACCTTTCAGTGAAGGCCACACAAACATCCTTCTGCTGCAGCAAGAGGGTCACTGCCTGGAGGAAACGGTTGCCATGGACACCGCTCTTGACAAGCAGCCCAATCCAGTTCCAATGGAAATGCAGTAGCAGCTGGACTAGACTCTCATACTGAGGAACATGCCGGGTATTAATCTGAGAAAAAGATGGATAAAGCATTTTTTCTCCCTGAATACAGTGAAGGAAGCAATCTGAGACCAGAGGAGGGGAAATCCTAATACTATTTCATAATAATATTTGGTTGCTGTTAGAAAGAAGGATGCCTCTTTTGAGGACTAAGCTTCCATCTTTCAGTAACCATGACTTGAAATGTATGGAGTACTCTCAGAAAAGGGGTATGTATGTATTAAAGAGAAGCTCTTAGTCCCCCCCCCCCCCATGCCCATGTATCATGAGTCTCTTCACTTAGTGACACAAGCAAATGCCCAAACCTGCTTCAGGGATGTCTACAAATGTCAGGACTGAGTGGGATAGAGCCGTGGCAGAAGGACCACCCATGGCAGGAAAGAGAGGTATTCACATTCCAAGGGTGCATCTCACTGTGTGCGTATACTGAGCTTTGTATCTTTAGCACTGGTTTCCAATGGGAGGATTCCAAGGTAGCTTGAGCTGAGAGTATTTGACTGGCACTAACTCTTGCAGTGACTCCAAGGCTGAGAGGGGAAGAGAACCCAGAGTGCCAGAGTCTCAGTCCCACCTTCTTTACCCTCTTAACCATGACACAACCCTGGCTCTCTTGAGGACACATACTCTTTCATGGACCAATACACCTCATTGTGTGATGCTGCCCTCGATTATGGTCTGCAACCATCCCTGTGAGGAAGCTCATTCCCTGATACCAGGAAGAATTGGGTCTGTTTTGAAACACGCTCTTTGATATTGTGTCTCTAAGCTTGCACAAGAATGCCTGATAGTAATTGCAGTTGCTCATCTCAGGAAACCGCACCCATTGCTACCAGAGATTTGTCATGCAATACTCTCCTTAGATTCATCCCTGAGCAAGTCTAAGGTGATCTCAATGCAGCCTTACCAGGTGAGAAGGCCCTTGCCCTGTCATTCAGAATGAAAGAAAAGCACCCAGTGCAGGGACAAATCTGCTTTCAGAGAAGGTCTTTCCCCCTGCAGACCACTCCCACCGATCTCCAGATGAATGCATTTACCTCTGGGATCTTGAAGATGCCCATTAAGACTGCAGAGTCTGATGAAGATTCGGAGTCAAAATCCTGTATAACAGAGATTAGTTGATCCTGCTTGTCACATTTATAATTGGGAACAAGTTGTTGCAGTGTAGACAGCAGTAGGAGGTTGTTCCTATGCGTTAGTGCAACCAGGTCCCGGTGGTTATAGATGTGGAAGCCGAGCGTCATGTTGGGAAGGAGGGTCGGATCCTTGTTGAGCTCAGTAACTGCAAATGCCAAAGCCTGGCTGTGCTGGTAGCTCCTGATTATTGTTCTGATGTGGCGAGAGGAATATCAGGGTATGGGTGAGGAGAAGCAAATAAGGGGTGACTTTTTCAAGTAGAATTGTAGCAGGATCCCATCTCATGGACAAATTCTATTCATGTTAATAGTGGTGCAAGAGTCCTTCTTGCAAAGTTAAATCCATGAGCCTTCAGGGAATCCCTAAAATCTGTGTGACACACTGTCAGCTTTTGCTCAGTGATCTAGAACTCATTAATAATGACCAGGGAATAGGTAAGGGTCCATGATTCTCTGGGAGGGGTTCCAAGATGAATTCTGGAACCCCCATGGAGGGCTTGGGAAGACCCTCCCTCCAAACCCTGGACGTCAGCTCCCTCTCGGTGTGGACATGGTTGGTGTGAGTGCACTAAAGCAATGAGAGGATGTAAAACATCTTCTGAGCAAGCCTGGTTTGCTCAAACTGCTTGACCACATGGACTAGGATTTAGTGAGCAACCCCTTCAATTGCAGATTCTCTCAGGCTCTGACTTTGGCAGATCCAAGTAATCCTGACAGACAAGAAGAGAGAGAAAGAGATCCCTGAGAAGCCACACTTAATGGATTTACTGGTCCCTAGCACCTATGGAAGGCAATCCCCTGACACCCATAGTAGGAGATGCCAAACTAGATGGACTGTGGATCTCTCAGCAAAGTGGAAAAGTCTCTGGCTGCATCTCTTAATTTTCTTCAGATCCAAGTAACTACAGATGAGTTGCCCCATGTTGTTGTCTAGAGTATATAACGCAGGAAAAATACTTTTGAGAGTTGAAGGGAGTTTGCTGCCTTTGTGGTGAAGTCTAATTGAATTCTGCTTCAATTCTAAGACCTTATGGAAGTCTTTAGTCCAGTGCCTACACATTACTTGAGAAACATGGGCATGAAGCTAATGAATTCTGACTGTTGTGGCCAAGGAAGTCATTTTGATTCCTGATCACTTCAACTATAAAAGCCAGTGAAGCCTACCCACTGTTTCCTTCTTATGAGGTGCAAAGTTGGGGTGGGATGGAATGCATTTTGGAACTATGTTGAGAGAGCCAGTAGTCAGAAAGTCTGGCTGGGTTCCTCTTGGAGCTCAAGTGATCTTCACGTAGATCTCAGAGCAGAACCCACCTTCCCATCTCTGCCTTGGATAGGATCTGCTTAGGGCAGGAATGTTTGCACTGCTTTTCATCTTCAAGAAATTGTCCACACAAGAAAAAAACTGCTGGTTTTCTCTCATTCTGTTGCTTGCACTCCTCCCCTCTGGATGAGTCCAGTGAACAAACCACAAGCTGCTGAGGGCCTTCATGGAGACTTTCCTGCCTAACCTATACCTCTTGAGCAGCATCTCTGACACAACTTCCAAAAATGAGACCCCTGGTGCAAAAGCAAACATGCATCCCAGATACCTTCGATGAAAACCTACAAAGTGGAATATGTGGCCTTTAATCTGGGAAATGTATGGAAATCATTTTCTTTTGTATAGAAGGATCTGCCAAGTAGTATATTCCCACCAACAACCAGGTCTCCCTGCTGGTGGTAGTCTTTTGGCTGTGCAGGCAGCCGGTTCAACTTGCAGCTGGTCCTTGGCATCATCTGTGTGGCCTGAGGAAGGAGCCAAAGCAGGAAGACCAGCAAGATCATCAGCAGAGCAGAGAATTGTACCTCCCCTGTCATTCAGGCACAGAAAGTGCAGGGACTGGATTTTAGGAAGGGATGTGCAGTGACTGGACACAACCACAGCCTGACGTTGAGGGGCCCAGATCATATTTATGCCAGGCGCACTTTCTCAGGGATCTCTGTATGATTGACCTCCTGGACTGATATCCCTTTGGAATTGCTCAGGAACTTCTGTGATTTCCTTAATTTCAGGGGAAAGAAATAAACACAGCCTGAGAACTGCAGTGGTGGAAAACAGCATTGTCTCACTTGTTTCTTTTCTGCAGTCATTGGGGACTTGAGCTGAGTAGCCATTTTCTGCCCTTGGTCCTGCATCCTTCTGTTCCTCACCATCCAGAATGGAGACCAGGCTCAGGCCAACATTTCCTATGGTATTGTTGGGTCAAATTAAATTCCTATGATAAAGTTGAGTCAAAATTAAAAGGGGTGTTTCCTGGTTGTAACAGAACAGTGGCATGTCATGAAGAAAGGCCTGCACATTCAGAACCCATGGAATCCTGCTGGTCAAATTAGAACAGCCCACCATCGATGATGGGACTGATTGCTATGCCCTGCTTGCCCAGAAGTTCAATTAAGTTTTCAATCTCTGAATTCTTGTGGTTTGGAGATGCAGGACCCCATAGCGGACTGACCAGCTAGAGATTAACTAATTAATTGAATTAATTTTATTGCTATGAAACCCCAGCCTTAACCCTAACCCAATAGTTAAGGCTGCCCGGCAAGCCAACAAGAGCCTTTGCTAGGAATCATCATGTCTGCATTCAGACACTCTGCACCCAGAATGCCTGATATTTCTCTTCTTGGTGATCTCAGTAAAACAGACCCATGCCTAGCTGGGATTTATCACCCAACTCTCCTGAGATTTATTCTTGGCCTTCACTAAAACAGTCACAGTCAGGAGGGAGCTAAGATCCCTGTGAGATGAGGACCAAACCTTTGGCCTCTGTCCAAAGAGGAGTTTCTACTGCTCAGCAATTCCAATGGCTAAGCAAGTCAATTGGAGCCAACAGTCAGGTTTAAGGGAGTAAATTGCATTCCAATTTATACAGGCCAGAGTCACAACGGCACATGGCCAAATGGGGATGGTGGATTGGGAGATCTGCAGTCACTCCACCAGTCAGCAGACAGAATCTGGGGAGGCAGGGGATAAAGGGCTAAGGGCTGAAGCATGAGAACATCTTCAGTTCCCCTCCCAGTGATGCTTCCATCCCTTAGTGGAAAAGAGACTTGTTGTTTCCCTGCCCAAGTCTTGACTATAGACCAGAAGTTATGGCATGTGGATAGAGTAAAAGAGTGCTAACTTTCTTATTTTCTTCTCGTTCTGGTGCAGCAAGACCTGAGGGTCTTGCAGGGATGTGCGGTCAGCCTTAGGTACTAGGCTGCTGGTGTTGGAGTTACCCTAAGAAAAGTCCCATGAGGATTGGTATCTTGTTCTCATTTTATCCTAAGGGACAAAAGAACATCTGTTGTTAAAACAGAAGCTCCAGATCCATCTTTAGCAGAAGTTCTTGGCAGGAAAGAAGGAAAGACACCATCACTATTCAGGAGAGATGGACTAGATAAATAGTTTGTCTGTCTCAGGAACAAATGTGTTTTCCTTCACCAACACAGTTTTGTTCTGCTCCAAAATGCATTACCATATTTTCCCTAGTCCAAAATATAATTTATTTGTCAAGTGATACTACGGATGCAAAATTTAAGAAGGGCCCATTCTCTGTCTAAAGTGGGGAAAGGATCTTTTACATAGAAAGTTGAAGAGTGGAATAGAAAATGGGTATGGAACTTTTCTTTTTGGCTTTCTGGGTATTTTCCAAAGAACATCTCAACATTCAAAGGGATGAATAGAATTAGAAATGTGCAGGCTTCAAGCTCACACCCTTCCTATCTTCTCCGAAGCAACCCGAGATCCCCGAACAGAAGCCTGGTGCCAATCAACCAAACTAAAAGTATCTGGAATGGGAAGAGTTTCTATTCTAAAAATGAATGCACTACCAAAACTGAATTTTCTATTCCAGATGATACCAATTGATATACTGGGAAAAGTTCTCCAGGACTGGCAGAGACTACGAAATACCTTATTTGGAATGGCAAAAAGCTGACATTTGGATTAGATAAAAAGTCCTGAAGGATGAAAAAGAGAAGGAGGCCTTGCAGTCCCTAATTCAAAGCTATACTGCTACATAGCTGGCCCGCTTTGGATGACTGATTTGATCATAAATGCTACTGATAGGCTAGTGAAGCTAGAACTAGCACATCCTGCAGATGGGATTAACCCCTTAAGAGTTAAAGAGTCAGTCAAAATGCCCTTGATTTCAAATAATAACCATGCATTCAGATGGTCTAATAAAAGTGTGGTATTTCATGAGAAAAATAATTAGTCATCCAATCTCTCCTCATGACCCACTTGGAGCATACAGAAAATACTTAAGGAAAAATAATGCTCTAAAAATCTAAGGGGATATGATGGACCAAAAATGAGTAATCAAAACTTGGTAACAACTAAAAGATGAAGGAAAGAATATACAATTGTATGTTTATCACCAACTGGTCTCAAGATTGAAACGGGAAATACAGTCTGGGAAATGTACTGTAAGAGATTAGACAGTTTTCAAAAGTTGATTACACAACAAAAGGATCATTTATGAGGAAGACTTTACAAAATGTTAATACAGCTGGACACTGAAAATCATAAAGAGAAGAAATGTATCACAATTTGAAAACAAAATAATGAGGAAGTTATATCAGCTTGCCAGTGGGAAGCTTCATGGAAGAAAGACATTAAATTTACATCTAACCAAGCATGAAGAGAAAATTGTATTAAGTCCTTTTACTGGGTGTACATTACTCCAAAATATGTAGAAAAATAGATAAATAGTATAATGGAAAATGTTGGAAGCATAACAGGATGAATGGGAGTTTCTACTAAATGTGCAGTACTTGTGAAACAATTAAAATATGTTGGAATTCGATACTGGCAGAAATAAAAAAAAAAAGTAAAACAATTTCCTATATGTCCTGAGAATATGCGATTTAATATGTCAGAGACTTTTTCAAATGATATGCCAGAATTTTTTAAATATATGACAACAGCAACAAGAATTACAATTGCCTTTAAATGGGAAGCAAGAGACTCCCAGACAACTGAAGATTGGAAAAATAAGTTTTCAGAGAATGCAGTGATGGAAAATTTACCTAATTATATAAAGAGATGACTGAGCAAAGCATTTAATGACAAATGGAATTCTATTATGCTTAGTACAATTAATAGGATGTAAAGGGATGCCTTTGAAAAAGTAGTTGATGATTTACAATTGAACTGAAATGATTGGAATTTTACTTGGTATACAGAATAATAATTCCCTTTTTTTGAACTTCCATAGAGTACTGCATGACAAAAAGATAGATATTTTGGAGTTCCTTGGAATTAAGTGAGCTGTATTGGTTAGACCTGTTTAAAATCCCCTGGTAATTATTCTATTCCAATATTTTCTACTCTACTCTCTATATATACAGCTTTAGTTTTCCATTCATGTTGAGAAAAAAAAAATTCAGTAAAAAATTACTGTCATTTTGATGATTCTAGGGAAGAGCCCAGAGCTCATGCCAGTGCAGGGGAGCAAAATAGATTGACCTTCCTGCCTGCTTCTCTGTTGCCCAACTGGGTTTTAACCAATCTCTCTAGTTCTGTGTTTTGGCCTACAGAAACTGGAGCTCCATGATGCAGGACTGAGACTGCGATTGGGTCAGGTAACCATGGAAGCCTCATGCACAAATCCTCTGGCCAAAAAAGGAATCTCAGGGGCACCACTTTGTTGAAGACCAGAATTTTATTGCAAGTCCAAACTTTATGTTGGGAAAGTCCAAACAATCACTCATGTTAAAATATATGCTTTAGTTGTCCATTCATATATGAAATCAGGCAGTAGTGCCCATACACCTTCCACTCAAAGGGGCTAGTACTATTCGTCCTGCTGAATACGGCTGGGACAGTGGGCAGCCCTGGGGGCTGCATTCTTCATGCATTTGCCTGCAGAGCATCTCATACACATGGCAGAGGCTCCTCAAGAAAAAGTATGAGTAGGTGTGAGGAGGGAATTCATTATCGAATGCTCACACATGTCTTAGCTAATGTGTGAGTGAAAAGCAAAATGGAAGCTTTCTGCAAGCTCTGTGGTGGCAAGGATCAGCATTGAATAGATTCTCTTTGTGCTAATGCCACCATCTTCCCCTAGATGTTAAAACCTGCATTTTGGACCTTTTATGATTCACATCTCCTTCATGGATCACTGCATTGTCTTGGCAATGGGGCTTGCATAGCTCAATAAAGCTATGAGCTATGCCGTACAGGGTCAACCAAGAGGGACAGGTAATAGCAGAGAGCTCTGACAAAACATGATCCACTGGAGAAGGAAATGGCAACCCACTCCAGTATCTTTGCCATGAAAACCCCATGGACAGTACCAAAAGGCAAAAAGATATGACCCCGGAAGATGAGCCCCTCAGGTCGGAAGGTGTCCAATATGCTACTGGGGAAGGGCAAAGGGCTAGTACTAGTAGTGCCAGAAAGAAAGAAGCGACTGGGTGAAAACCGAAAGGACAATCAGTTGCTGATGTATCTGGTGGTGAAAGGAAAGTCAGATGCTGCAAAGGTCTATACCCCATAGGAACCTGGACTGCAAGATCCATGAATCAAGGCAAGCTGGATGTGGTCAAACAAGAGATAAGACTGAATATTGACATCTTAGGAATCAGTGAACTAAAATGGACAGGAATGGGTGAATTTAATTCAGATGACCATCAGGTATACTACTGCGGGCAAGATTCCCTCAGAAGAAATGGAGTAGTCTTCATAGTCAATGAAAGAGTAGGAAAAGCAATACTGGGATACAATCTCCAAAATGACAGAATGAACTCAGTTCGAATCCAAGGAAAACCATTCAACATCACAATAGTCCAAGTCTATTCCCCAACCACTAGTGCTGAAGAGGCTGAGTTGACTGGTTCTATGAAGACCTACAACACCTGCTAGAATTAACACCCAAAAATGATGTCCTTATCATCACGGGGGATTGGAATGCTAAAGTAGGATGCCAAAAGATCACTGGATTAACAGGCAAGTTTGGCCTTGGAGTACAAAATGAAGCAGGGCACTGGCTGATAGAATTTTGTCAAGAGAAAACGATGGTCATAGTAAACACTCTTTTCCAACAGCCCAAGAGACTGCTGTAGACTTGGACATCACCAGAGGGTCAAAACAGAAATCACATTGACTATGTGCTCTGCAGCCAAAGATGGAGAACCTCTATACAGTCAGTAAAAACAAGATCAGGAGCTGACTGTGGCTCTGATCATGACCTTCTCATTGCAAAATTTAGGCTTAAGTTAAAGAAAGTAGGGAAAAGCTCTAGGCCACTCAGGTATGACCTAAATTATATTCCTGATGAATATGAAGTAAATGCAGTGACAAATAGATTCAAGGAATTAGACCTGATAGACAGAGTGCCTGAAGAACTATGGATGGAGGTTCGCAACATTGTACAAGAGGTGGCAACTAAAACCATCCCAAAGAAAAAGAAATGCAAGAAAGCAAACTGGCTGTCTGAGGAAGCTTTACAAATAGCTGAGGAAAGAAGGGAAGTGAAAGGCAAGAGAGAAAGAGAAAGATATAAACAATTGAATGCAGAATTGAAGAGAATAGCTAGAAGATATAAGAATGCCTTCTTTAATGAACAGTGCAAAGAAATAGAAGAAAACAATAGAATTGGGAGGAACAGAGATCTGTTCAAGAAAACTGGAGATATGAAGGGAACATTTCATGCAGAGATGGGCATGATAAAGTACCAAAATGGCAGGGACCTAGCAGAGGTAGAAGAGATTAAGAAGAGGTGGCAAGATTACACAGAAGAACTATACAAGAAAGAGTTTAACGTCCCTGATAACCACGATGGGGTGGTCACTGACCTCGAGCCAGACATCCTGGAATGTGAAGTCAAATGGGCCTGAGGAAGTCTGAGCAACAACAAAGCTAGAGGAGGTGAGAGTATTCCAGCTGAGACATTTAAAATCCTAAAGATGGTGCAGTAAAAGTGCTACACTCAATACGCCAGCAAATCTGGAAAACTCAACAGTGGCCACAGGATTGGAAAAGGTCAGTTTACATTCCCATCCCAAAGAAGGGCAATGCCAAAGAATGTTCAAACTACTGAACTATTGCACTCATTTCACATGCTAGCAATGATATGCTCAAAATCCTACAAGCTAGGCTCCTGCAGTATATGAACCGAGAACTACCAGAAGTACAGGCAGGATTTCGAAGAGGGAGAGGAACTAGAGATCAAATTGCCAACATACGCTGGATCATGGAGAAAGCTAGGGAGTTCCAGAAAAACATCTACTTCTGCTTCATTGACTATGCTAAAGCCTTTGATTGTGTGGATCACAACCAATTGTGGCAAGTTCTTAAAGAGATGGGAGTACCAGGCCATTTTATTTGTCTCTTGAGAAACCTATATGTGGGTCAAGAAGCAACAGTGAGAACTGGACATGGAACCACGGATTGGTTCAAAATTGAGAAAGGAGTTTGGCAAGACTGTATACTGTCACCCTGCCTATTTAACTTGCATGCAGAGCACATCTTGAGAAACGCAGAGCTAGATGAATCACCAGTGGAATTAAGATTGCTGGGAGAAATATCAACCATTTCATATATGCAGACAATACCACTAACATGGCAGAAAGTGAAGTGGAACTAAAAAGCCTCTTGATGCAGGTGAAGGAGGAGAATGCAAAAGTTGGCTTGAAACTCAACATTAAGAAAATTAAGATAGTGGCATCTGCTCCTCTCACTTCCTGGCAAATAGATGGGGAACAAATGCAGGTGGTGACAGATTTTATTTTCCTGGGCTCGAAGATCACTGCAGATGGGGACTGCAGCCAACAACTTAAAAGACGCTTTCTCCTGGGGAGGAAAGCTATGGCAAATCTTGACAGCATACTAAAAAGCAGAGACATCTCCTTGCCAAGAAAAGTGTGTATAGCCAAGGCTATGGTTTTCCAAGTTGCAATGTATGGCTGTGAAACCTAGACCATAAGGAAGGCTGAGCACCAAAGAATTGAGGCTTCTGAATTGTGATGCTGGAGGAGACTCCTGCGAGTCCTTTGGACCGCATGGCGATCAAACCGCTCAGTCCTAGAGATCAACCCTGACTGCTCTTTAGATGGCCAGATACTGACGATGAAATTCAAATACTTTTGCCACCTAATGAGAAGGAAGGACTCCCTGGAGAAGAGCCTGATGCTGGGAACAATAGCTGGCAAAAGAAGAAGGGGAAGGCAGAGGATGAGGTGGCTGGATGGAGTCACTGAGGCAGTTGGTGTGAGCTTAGGTGACTCCGGGAGATGGTGGAGGACAGGAAGGCCTGGAAGAGTGTTGTCCATGGGGTCGCAATGGATTGGACACAACTTTGCGACTAACAACAACAACAATGATTCACATTCCTCAATTCTTTATCTAGTCATCGCTTGCTCAGTCTCTCTATATCACTTTAACTTTTGCAGCACCCTTTCCGGTGTTAGCATTCCATTGTTCTATTTGTACTCACATTGTCCTCCGTAAATTTACTCATTCATATCATCATGCTGATATGAACCGTGTGTGTACATGATGCACACCTTATACAAACTCTGCATATGCTTGGGAAGCTCATAGCCATTTTGGTATACTGTCTACCCTACAGCTCAGTTGTTTCCTCTCTGCCACACAAGTTCCCTGGGCATTCTGCCAATGAACTTCTGAGACTGAGCATAGCATCTTCCAGTGAATCAGAAGATTCCTTCTCCCAGTCATGCTAATCAAGATTCCCTCCCTCCCTCCCTCCCTCCCTCTGTCTCTCTCTCTCTCTCTCTCTCTCTCTCTCCCTCCCTCCCTCTCTCTCTCCCTCCCTCCCTCTCTCCCTCCCTTTTGGTTTTCTCTTTTGAAGCAGAATGAGGCAAGAGACTTCCCAGCAGCCTTTACTGTGGACAGCAGGCCCTCCAGGCTGGCCTGGTACTAGAAATGGCCTGGATATGCAAAGAATTCACCCGCTGTATAATCATTCACATAACTAGTTTTAATATAATCCTGTGAAAGATCCTCATTGTCTTTCAGAATTTTCTTTGGAAGACTGTAAAAGCAAACACTGGAACCTGTTAAACTCTTGTAACCCCGATTGTTCTTTTTAAATCTTTTACTCAAGCCCTTGATGAGTCATCATGTTTTCCCTATGATTCTGATGTGTTCATGAATCTTCTGTGTTCTAATTTTGTACTTCTATTTGGTTCTGCACAGGGCCCATTGAAAGTCTCCTTCCCCTTCCTGCTAGCCTTACATGACACCATCTCCATAAAACACTCTGTGTATGTTCTGTTCCATGGAGCCAGACTTAAAATGGTGACCCCTTTGCACTGTTGCAATTTAGGCATGCCTGTTTGCTATTAAGAATGTGCTGGATGCTTGACTGTATGCCCCCATATGGAGCCAAATATTCATTCCTTTGTAGGTCTGAAATCCTGACATATTTGGCAATGAAGATGGAGTCCAAAGGATTTCTGGCTCTTTTCTTTCTCCTCCCTTGAATGTATCAATTTCTGTGACTACTTTTTTCATGATCATGCTCTAGCAATTCATAGGAAATGACATTTGAAAATTGACCAAACTCTTTTGTATATACTAATCTGTCCGTTTATTCCTATTATAAACTGAGAACTCTCACTGGACCAGACTAAACATGTGAGGGGATATAGTTTTTCTTACATACTAGCCATCATTATGGGAATTTTCAAAATTAACTCCATTGATAAAAAAAGTTAATTCAGATTATTGATTTATTCAGAGCTGACTTGCCATGCTTCCTTGCTTCGTGGCAAGAAAGACCAAGACCACCATGACAGTTTTTGCCAACATACAAAAAACAGCCACAGAGAAGGTGATGACAAATGATGATTGTCTCAGAAACAGGTGAGCTTTTTGGGTCTACCAATGAAGAAGAAGCAGCAGAAGAAGCAAAGCAGGAGAGAGATTGGGGGGGGGGGGGGGTGAGCTGAGGTCTCATTTGCTGGTTTTGACAGTGGGTTTGTCATGATATTTAATGAAAGTTTTCAACACAGCAATTGTGCCGAGAAAGAAGGAAAGAACCAGAGAAACTAAAAGGATACCAAATGTCTCTTCATGGGAAAGGAAGTGGATTATCTTGAGGATGCACCAGTTGTGGTTTTTGTTTGGATGCTGATCTGGCAGGCATGGAGCACAGTGAATTGCATCTGGAATGAACAAACGTTGTTTGTCAATCTCAGCCTTGACACCGAAGTTCGTTCTTCCACCCTCAAATGAAGATGTGGAAATGTCTTTTCTCCAGCACAATCTGTGCTCTTTAATTCAGCTTTTGGAAAAAGCCATAGGTTTAAAAGAATTTAAAATATTTCCTCCTCATAAACCTTTATAAGATTCATACTCAGTCTTGCATTATGAACACCATTGTCTATCAAGAAATGAAAACAGGGAAGTGCTAAAATCTTTTAGCTGCACTATTGTAAGCATGTGTGTGCAACCGACAGGCTGTGTATTAAGCTCAGTATCTGTCAACTTTGCGCACTGATCTATATTTGCTAAGACTAGGGACCAGGTGCAGAATGCACCCCTGAAAAAGAGGCAATCTGATTCTGGTCGCAGGAAAATGTTGCAATGTTGCAAGAGGGACCCACTTCTGCCCTTTGGAGTTTTCCCAAATGCAGGAAAGTCTCATGTAAACCCAGCCAAATGAGAAACTGGAGCTTCAGAAGCATGAGGAAATGCAAGGTTGGGCAAGAATCTGTGTATCATGGCATTCATAAGCTACTGGACAAAATGCTGTATTATTTACAAAGAACATAACATCTAGAAATGTTGAACACTTTGTAGAGCAGAAAAGCAAAGACATTTGCAATACGGAGAGGGGATTACACCTTCCAAATCTATCAAATCTTCTCCTTCTCTTGAGTGTTTTTTTCTTCTCCTTTCCTTGAGATTCCATTGACCCCTACACTGCTTTTATTTCACTACCTTTGTCATGTATGCATGGCTCTCATGTTTGAGGTACCTGCAGAGGTACCTGCAGAGGTGGAAAACATCCCTCCTGTACAAACTTCACATCTGTAGCTGCAGACGGGCTTCCCCTCCGGAAATCTTCTCCAGTGCCCTGGAGTGCACCTCTCCACACCCCTGGCATGGGGCATTGTCTAAAAGTGAAAGAAAGAAGCAATTCTTGGAAGAGAGAAATGCACTGAAGAGAGAAATGCACTCAACAGACATTTCACCAAGATGAGTTTTGCATTGCTTGGCTGATGGGGGTCACCAATCAAGATGAAATGAACAATTTCTCAATGCTTCCAGCTCTTTTAGCAAAACAGGGACAGAGGCGCCTATTAAATTCCTTCAGAGGCAGAGCCAGGAAATTTGGAGGGTGCCTTCTACTGGGTCCAACACTAGGTCCATTGTGCCCATTCTTGCCTATCATTGGAAGTACCTCTGCAAGAATATTTATTTATGCATTTATTTATTTAGACAACTTATATGCAGGCCCTTTCGCATAAACCTCGGGGCGGCTTCCAATCAAAAATAAATTCATTGTAAAGGTAAAGGTTAAGGTAAAGGTTTCCCCTTGATGTTACATCCAGCCATGCCTGACTCTAGGGGGTGGTGCTCATCTCCATTTCCTAGCCGAGGGAGCCAGCATTTGTCCACAGACTCGGTGGTCAAGTGGCCGGCATGACTAAACACCAAAGTGCATGGAATGCTGTGAACTGCCCACCAAAGTGGTACCTTTTTATCTACTTGCATCTGAATGCCTTCGAACTGCAAGGTTGGCAGGATCTGGGACGGAGTAACGGGAACTCACTCCATTGGGCAGATTCAAACCAGTGACCTTTTGATCAACCAGCCCAGCAGCACAGCGGTTTAAACCACTGCACCACCTGCAGTCCCTAATTCATTGTACAAATGCATAAAATAGTGGAGACATCCTGGCGAAATTTTAAAATCAATAAATAGCATTAACAATTAAAAAAACATTTAAATAAAAAGGTCTTGGCCTGGCGCCGAAATGCAAATAACGATGGCACCAGGCAGACCTCTCTGGGGAATGTGTTCCATAAGTTGGGCGCCACCACAGAGAAAGCCATTTTCCGGGTACTCACCCTCCTAATATCTTTCAAGGAGGGTTCCTGGAGAAGGGCCCCTGCCACCAATCTCAAGGGGCGGGAGGGCATATATGGACACACGCATTCCTTTAGGTAACCAGGTCCCAAGCCATTAAGGACTTTGCAGGTGATAACCAGCACCTTGAATTGGGCCCGGACTTCAATGGGGAGCCAGTGGAGCTGACGGAGGACTGGAGTCATGTGAACATAACACCCAGTCCCCATCAGCAACCTGGCAGCTCTATTTTGCACCATCTGAAGTATCTGGACCGTCTTCAAGGGCAGCCCCACACAGAGCACATTACAAAAGTCTAATCGAGAAGTAACCAATGCGTGTGTCACTGTCGCCAGGCAGGCATTCTCCAGGTAGGGACACAGCTGATGGATCAGCTGAAGCTGAAGGAAAGCGCATCTCGCCACCGCTGTTACTTGACCTTCAAATGATAGCTCTGGGTCGAGGAGCACTCCCAAGCTGCGGACTCTGTCCTTAAGAGGGAGTGCAACCCCATTCAGGAAAAGGTCAAGGTCCCCCACCCCAAAGCCCAACCCGCCTACTAAGAGGACCTCCGTCTTGTCTGGATTGAGCTTCAGAATGTAGGCATGGGAGATCCTTTTCAAGCTCTCTTTTGTCCGAGGAAACAAAAAGGGATTTTTGGTGAACAAATTTTGTAATTTATGAGTGGACAATGACACCCCATTTTCCCACACCCAGTGGGACTCAGGACACATTAAGAAGGACAGCATTTTTTCTGAAAGAGTGGAACTGTTCCATGCATCTGCTTCCATGACCCATATGGGTCACTCCAATCCCACTGTTGTGGACCACACAATTGCTGCAGAGTTGGTGGAGAAGTCTTGGCATAAGGGAGCACCATGATCAACCCATCCCATCATCACAGGTTCCAAAGTTCCATTTGGGGACAAGCTCATGTTCAAGATGTCATATCTCCTGTCTTTTTCGCTGAAAGAGACCTCCTCCCCAGCACTGATGTTAAACAGGAAATTCCTCAGACGAGCCTGTAACTGAAAATTCATTAATATTCAAAATAGGTTACCATTAGTGAAGGTTTCTTCCAATACATTGTGTCTTATACCCAGTTCAGAGAACTCTTTTTTCCAGTATTATTCTATTGTGAATTTTATCCATTTGATGCAGCCCCATTTGGTGATATGTGCTCAGGGATGCTTGCAGACTAGTTTGGGAATCTTTCCCTGGTGTCCTCTTCCTACCAAGGCCTTTTACCATTGGAGGGGCACTGTAAATCAGTGTCCTGAACAGCCAGGAATCCAGCATGTGCATTCTCCCTCTGCCGCTAATATAGGGCATTCCAAGTGGGGCAGGCCCATAGCAAGAAAGAGAACTATTCCAAATCCAAGGGGGTATCTTGCTCTATTTGCAGAGTTTGGGGATTTAGGCCTGGTCCCCAATGACAATATTTGAAGAAAATTATTCCATTCTTTATCCAAATAAAAGAGGACAAAGAACTAGGAAAAAATGCTCCTGATAGTGCATCAAAACCACAAAGTGCCTCACTTCAAATGTTTTGTGATTGGATCTAATAGTATGTTGAAGTCCGGGCCCAATTCAAGGTGTTGGTTATGACCTATAAAGCCCTGATTGTCTTGGGACCTGGATATCTAAAGGAACACTTGCGCTCATATATGCCCTTCCACGCCTTGAGATCAGCAACAGATGCCCTTCTTCGGGAACCCTCTGTGAATGATATTAGGAGAGTGAGTACACAGAGGAGGGCTTTCTCTGCGGTGGCGCCCCATCTATGGAATGCGCTCCCCAGAGAGGTCTGCCTGGCACTGTCGTTATTTGTTTTTTGGCACCTGGCTAAGACCTTTTTATTTAGAACTTATTTTAATTGTTAAATTCTTTAATTAATTAGGATATTAACATTTTTAGCTGAGAATGCACTGGGGGGTTTTAACCGATTTTTTTTATTGCTATGTTTTCATTATTTATGTATTTATGTATTCTTTGTAAGCCGCCCAGAGGCTTTGTTGTGATGGGGGCGGCATAGAAATGTTTTAAATAAATAAATAAATAAATAAATGTGCTTGAAGCTTGAGGAATGGAAACAAAAACTTGTGATGAGCCCTGAAGGAGATGCCCTAGGTCCACCATGGATCATTGTGCACATAGACCAACTAATTTCCAATAGCAAGTCCATGTGAAGGACATCTTCCAGAGTATTGGTGCCATAGCATGACAATTTTGATTTGAGCTGAGGTAGTCACCCGAAATGAAATGTTTGAGAAATTGGCTGCAGTGAATATAGGAGGTACAATCAGAAATGCCATTATAAAGGAAAGAATTGGAATAGATCCCATCCTTATCTATATATAAAGACAACAAATAAAGTGGTTTGCTCAGCGGGAGAGAATGTCTTGGGCATCCACACCATTGCAGGCATACACAACAAGTGAGGAAGGCCAAAGAGTGTGAGGCAGAGTCTGAGGAAGATAGGGACACAACATCACAGAAACACAACAACAGCATTGCATAACAATGGTTGATGCTGCCAGAAATGCAAGATCCAGGACTTTGAATCTCCCTTAATATTCAAAGCAGTAAAAGAGGAAGGAATGAAGGAATGAAGGAACCAAACATCTTCAATCGTTTGTCAGCTTCAAACAAAGGAAGACGGTGATTGCAGAAGCATTCCCAGACCAGAGGAAATTGTTTCAGTCACAGTGATTATGGGGTATCCCACATGAAGGAGGTGAATGGAAGAGCCTCCCTGCCACATAAATACTTGGAGAGCCTTCTAGAATGAAATCCCTCCTTAGATATCAGGCAGGAGAGCCCCATTCTATCCTCCAGGAATTCACCTGAGCCTTTCCCATGGAAACAGAAATCCAGGAACACTTCATGCATCTCAAACTCTCTCAGTGAAGACATCAGTTTTGGCTCAATGATCCAGACCTCATCAAGGGAAGGACCGTGGGAAAGACTGAGGCCCTTCCTCCCATGCAGGGGGTGCCAGGATCAATCCTGACATCTCCAGGGAAAGCTTGGAAAGACCGTCCCCCAAGTTCCTGGACTGCATTTCCTTCTCAATGCAGGCACAGTGAATTCAAGTGCACCAACATCCTGAGATGACTTCTGTCCAATCCTGCTCAACTAGAGTAAGGAAACTAAATTAAGGTAGCCAAACATGAGCCCTGGATTTCAGAAAAGCCAACTTTAGCTGATTCAGGGCAAATATAGCAAGAAATTCTTAAAGGAAAATGAGCCTGAGAAAGGCTGGATATCTTAAAAAATTCAAATAATTTCAACAAGAAGAAGGAATGGAAGACAACAGAGGTAGCACATGTGGCTTCACAAAGAGCCAAGAGATTTTCTGAACACAGAAAAAAAGTGGAAGGAAGGCCTGGCTACAGAGGAGAAATGCAGCCGGATCACTCAGAAGGATTTCAGGACAGCTAAGCTGGGAATGAACTGAGGCTAGTGAGGAATGCTAAAGCAACCAGAAAAGCCTTCTTCAGATCTGTCCAAAGGAAAAGACAGCTGACTGAAACAGGGTTAACCTCCTCAATGAGGAAGGTAAAATGATAATATATGACAAAAAGAAGAGACAGAGAGAAGGAAGGAAGGAAGGAAGGAAGGAAGGAAGGAAGGAAGGAAGGAAGAAAGAAAGAAAGAAAGAAAGAAAGAAAGAAAGAAAGAAAGAAAGAAAGAAAGAAAGAAAGAAAGAGTCTTCACCCATAAGAACAGCTTTGACCTTCCTGATGAAGGGAAATTCAAGCTGAAGGGGTGATGGCAGCCCAAGTATCACAGGGAAATGATCAAGATTCTTGGGCTGAACAAGTTCAAATTCCAGGGCCTGATGAACTCCATGCTAGCATCATGAAGGAGCTGGCAGAAGAACTCTCAGAAACACTCTTTTATCTTTGAGAAATCAGAGAGAACAGAGGAAGTGCTAGATGACTGTAGAAGGGCCAATGCTGTCCCTACCTTCAAGGAAAGAAAACAAGAAGAACCTGAGAGCTGCAGACCACTCAGTCTCACATCAGCACCAGTCAAACCTCACCTAGAGTACTGGGCACCAAAGTTTTAAAAAGATGCTTAAAAGCTGGAAAGGGTCCAGAGCAGGGCAACAAGGATTATCCTGGGACTGGAGACAATGCCCTGTGAGGAGAGATGTAGAGATCTTGGCATGTTCAGACTCAAGAACACTGAGAGGTGACAAAATCGTACTCTCCAAGCACCTGAAAGGCTGTCATGAAGAGGAAGCACAAAACCCCTTCTCATCCATTCCAGAGAGCAGGAAATGGAATAATGGGCTGAAATTAAATAAAACCAGTGGTTGGCTCTCCCGGACTGGAGATGTTCAAAAAGCAATTGGGCAGTCATCGAACTGGATGGTGTAACTTAGTGGCCTGCAATAGCATGGGGTTGGACTGATGGCCTTCTGACTCCTTCTGTGAGTCTATGATTCTGTGAATCCAGTGGAGCAAGCAGGATCTGTGCTGAAGCTACTGGTTACTTGTACAAGAATTTACTCTCAATTTCAGAATATTGTACGTGCACTGCACAAGTGTTCATCTGTGCAAGAAATATACTGCTGCCTGATGATTAATTATCCCAGCCCCAGTTATCAGAGTCCCTCTTTGTGCAGTGGTGACAGCCACTCAGAAGACTTCTCTGAGCATGAAAGTAAAAGTGAGCCCAGAGGTCTTCAGCTCAGAAACCCAGTCAACATTTTGCCAGAGTTTTCCTGCTTTTGAGGTGCAAATGTAAAGATGGGAGGCTGTACCTTTTGGTGCTGTTTTGCCTGAGTTTTTTGTCAGAAAATCTTGCTGATACAATCTTGGAGCTCAAGTGCCCTTCCAACAGATTAGGCAGATCTAAACTGATGATGATCTGAGCATGCAACCCCACCTTCCCACCCCGGTCATGGAGGGAGTCTACGTGGGGCATAGATGGCAGTGGAGCTGTCATCTGCAGGAGATGCTCAATGCTAGAGAAAATCCCTGGTCCTCTCACATCCTGCTCCTTGCACAGCCCCCCATTGAGACTCTCCTACTCAGCATTTCCTCTTGAGCAGTACCCCATCACATCTCCCTGGAGCCCCCAATGCAAAAGCAAACATGCAAACATGCATCCCAGATTCCTATGAGGGAAACCTACATTGCATTAGCATGGAGTCTCATCTGGGTTGAAGTATGAAACTCGATCTCTATAGGAATATCTGCCAAGTAGTAAATTCCCACCAACAATCAAGTCTCCTGGCCTGTAATACTCTGTTGGCTGCTTAGACCGCTGGACCGCAGGACACCCAGCACTCTGCTTCCTCTGTATGTTGAGGCAGGAGCCAAAGCAGTAGTGTAAGCACAATAATCATCACTGGAAGAGGGAGGCTGTATCTCCTCAGTTAGCCAGAAAGAGGGGAAGAGGTCTTTGCAGGCTCACCTGGAGAAGTGAATCACTGGAAGAGACTTGTAGGTGGCCAGGTGTCTGGCACACAGTGAAAGCCAAGAATAATCTCTTTTCCAGCAGAAATATGGCATGATATTAGTCAAGAGACTTGGACAAATGAGCATTTGTTGATTGATGGATATCATTCCTATAATAGCAGGGCAATACTCCCGAGGCTCAAAGAGGCTCAGATGGGTGGGGGGAGGAATTTTGGTATCTACCACATTGAGGGCAAAGTGTGCTTTATTACAACCACTGAATCACTACTCATTAAATTAGTTTCTGTAGTGATATTGGTGGTAAGTATATATCTACTCCTGCAACAAAGAAAGACAATTACTACATCGATCTGGAATGACCCGGAACGTTTAGTTGAAGATCTAATAGCAGACAGAGTTCCAGACAAGGTCCTTTTAGGGCGTGATTTTAATGCCAGGCTAGACCCAAATGATCATTTCTTTATGCTAAATATAAGTTATTACCCATTATCTTTGCCTCTCCAAAGATGGTATGGCAAATTATGCTGGTATACACCTTGCAAGAATGGTGGAAAGACTGAACCTTACTATTCTGAATTAATCTGTCCCAGAAATTACTCTGAGGAACCCCATGGTATTGATAATATCCCCCCGGAACTCTTGAAAAACAACACTGACAGCACCTCTCTTGGCTTTGCTGTTTACTTACATTGACTATTCAGGGCATATTCCAAAGGAATGGAGACAGGCAATAATCATACCAATGTTTAAGAAAGGGAAGAGGAACAATGCAGCTAATTGCAGACCAATCAGCCTGCTCAGCCTAATTGGTAAAATCTATGCCAGGCAGGATTCAGGGAGGGTAGAATAACTTTGGGTCATTGTTTAATTACGCATCATCTAATTGAAAAGTATGCAACTAGAACCACAGTTTCCTTATATGCAATGTTTATTGTCCTAAAGACTGCAATTGACTCTATCTCCAGAGAAAAATTGGGAGAAACTTGATGCTACATGTATTGACTGAAGACTCTTATATTTGATACAAGCCCGATATCCCAATACTTTCTTGAAAGTTAGACGCAAGAAGAATTGACATCTTACTGATTTTAGTATAATCTCAAAAGGCATGAAACAAGGATGTGTTCTGGCACCACTGCTATTCACTTTTTACATCAATGATGTGATTAGGCAGTTAAATACTCTTGGTGTACTCTTCCCCACGCTAGCTGAAAGAAAGATTCCTGCACTCATATGCTGATGAGACTGTGTTACTTTCTAGAACCCCTGTGGGCCTGAGCACAGCTTAGCAGGCATTTAGTCTGTTGTGTAACAAGAACCTGCTGGAGATTAACTATCAAAAAACTAAGGAGATGGCTTTGGGAAGAAACCCAAAATCAGGGTATGGAGCATCAGTGGGTATAGGGTAGAGTAGGTTATACATTTTAAGTATTTGGGGGAGCTGCTGCAATCCTCAGGAGCAAGGGATGCCCATCATGAACATGTGGCCATGCTGGCACAAAGATCGACTCAGGCTATATTATGATTCTTCCGTACCAGTGAAAGACAGTATATTCCTGCTGCCCTTACATTGTTTCAGGCCAAAATATTACCTCAACTCCTCTACAGAACACTCTCAGGTACAGCATTCTCTAGTTTGACTGCATTAGAAAAAGTTCAATCAAAATTTATAAGAGCAATTTTTTGTACGCAAAGCTGTGCCTCCATTTTGCTCCCCTAAATTCCCAGGAGCTCTGGGCTCTACCTGGGAATTACCAAAATGACAGTAATTTTTGAGGAATGTCCCATGGATTTCCATGCAGCAGGTCCAACACAGAGACATGGAGGAGAAATGTGCTTCCTGGAAGTGTGGCCAGAGCCCTTCAGTGGGGCTGGTATGGAGTTGGATGAGGTCTCTTGACTGCAGCGTCAGGCCCAGATGAGCTTCTCCAGGTCCCTGGCCAAGAAGGGAAGGCCTGCTTGGCCAGTGATGCTCTTCATGCTGCCATTGCCAACACTGTTTTGGCTCATGCCTCAGATTGCCATTGGGTGCCAAATTGCCCTGCCACTGGCCCAAGCAAATCAACCAAAGAGGTGATGCATATTTTCACGGGGAGATCCAAACTTATATGAGTCACTTGTGGGTTCCATAGACATTCCTGGCATGTGACCAAAAGGCAGTGAGTAGAGCAGGGTTTTCTCCTGCTTTGCTCATTCCTGCACCTTCCAGGACAATCCTCTCCCATGCCTGCAAAGGGTGAGCCTTGACTGGCCCAATAAAGTTGCAAACACATTAGCATGGAAGGGCTGCAAGGCCCAGCCAGCACTGTGCCACTCTTCATCCAGGCTGACTCGATGGGGAAAACACTTCTTTGACAGGGGCCCAAGGAGCCTCGAAACCAGGGGGAAATTCTGAACAGAACTGGCTTCCTTCCAGAGGGCTCACTCAATCGATTACTGGGTTCCATCTGAGGAAGACTTTGATGGTTTTCCACCCCTAACAAATGATGTTTTTTTTCCCATTTGGGCCAGACAGGCAGAGGAAGTGAGCTCCCAATTTGGACATTTTCACACAGTATCTTGTATAAGTGCACCCAAGTGCCAAGGACTGCAGTGGCAATGATGGAAAGAGCCAGCAGCTGCTGAGTTAGAGTGTAAATAACCTCTGAGCACACAGAAAATAGGCCTGGAAGGCAGGGTGAGGTGTTGGCCAATTTGCCCCTGCAAGTAAGGCTGAATTTTTCTGGAATCCATTATTCTATCCCAGCTCAATTTCTTTCCCAAATTCTACCCATTTCTCTGGCTGTTTATGCAGTGGTCAAAAATAAGGCATTCCCAGCAAATTAGTTTTGAAATTTGCCCCAATGATTTCGTGTATGCTATGCTGTCAACTTAAACCTGTTATGATTGAGGAAACTGAGTTGGCTTAAGTAGTAGCCATCATTGTGAGGTGTCCCATTAAATGCAGACAAGACAATTCAGAATATTGATTTATTCAGGGATCAAATAATGAACAAAATTTCACCAAATCAAGAAATGCTTAGACTACATTTTTTCTCATGAGATGGCCTCGGCTATTGAGACTGGGCCTCAGCACAATGACGTAGCATTTGGGAAGAAAGATGCATCCCAGGAGACCAGCCCCAGAGGCCAGGATGGAGAAGACCTCCACGGCCACTGCATACTTCCCCTTGGTGCTCAGATACGTGGGCACAAAGGAGACCCACACGCTGCAGAAGACCAGCATGCTGAAAGTGATGAACTTGGCTTCATTGAAGGTGTCGGGCAGCTTCCTGGCCAGAAAAGCCACACTGAAGCTGAGGAGAGCCAGGAAGCCCATGTAAGTGAGCACAGCATAGAACATGGTGATGGAGCCTTCACTGCATTCCACAATGATCTCTTCAGAGAGGGAATGGAAGTCCAGATCTGGGAATGGGGCAGAGGATAGCAACCAGACAACGCAAATCACAACTTGGATGAGGGGACAGACCAACACAATGGAGGCTGTCAGTGGTCTTCCCAAGAGCTGACTTGCCATGTTCCCTGGCTTGCTGGCCATAAAGACCAAGACTACCACAAGTGTTTTTGCCAACACACAAGAAACAGCCACAGAAAAGGTGATGACAAAAGACACTTGTCTCAGAAGACAGGTGAGCTTTGTGGGTTGACCAATGAAGAGGAAGCAGAAGAGAAAACAAAGCAGGATGGAGGTGAGGAGGGTGCAGGAGAGTTCTCGGTTGTTGGCTTTGACAATGGGTGTATTATAATATTTTATAAATGTTGCCAACACAGCCAATGTGCTGAGACAGAGGAAAAGAATGAGAGAAACTAAAAGGATACCAAGTGTCTCTTCATGGGAAAGGAAATGGATCTCCTTGGGGATGCACAGGTCGTGGTTCCTGTTTGGATGTTGATCTTGTGGGCATGGAGCACAGTGAGCTGCATCTGAAATGAGCAATAGAGGGTGAACCATCTCAACTGGGACAGCAAAATTCTTTCTCTGGGGGCAAAAACAGAGGGTATGGAAGTCTCATTTCTCTATCTTACTCTGCACTTTATAATTAAGCTTTGAGAAATAGGTCATAAGGATAAAAAATTAAAACTGTCTCCTCCATATACAATTTTGTATCATTCACGTTTACTATTTTGTCTTGAATAACATTCTTATAACTAGATAGGAAAATGTTTGTGCTGAGGCTGAAGGCCAGGCTGAAAAAAGCACAATGGAAAAAGGAGTGATTGCTCACCAGCTGCCCAGATCCGTATTTTGGCCAAAGACTTTTAGCTCTCCTGTAAGTTCAACCAAGTGAAAAACAATGTCTTCAAAAGGGTGTGGAAATGCAAGGAAGGAAGCAAAGGTGCCTGTGAGGGCACTAATAAGCTACTGTTCTAATTTTTACATTATTAACAAACATCATAACTTATATAAATATTGAAAACTTTGTAAATGAAAATAGCACAGGGGTCTGCAATATAGTGGGGGGAGGATAGATACATACTAAACTATAAAATCTTTTCCTTACTTTGAGATTCCTTTAGGTCCCGAACCCACTTATTTAATAACCTTCTGCTTTTATGCATGGTTCATACTATGTGAAGTACCTGTAGAGGTAGAAACCATCCCTTCTGTGCAAGGCTCACATCTGTAGCAGCAAACTGGCTTCCCCTCTGGAACTCTCCTCCAGTGCCCTGGAGTGCACCTCTCCACACATCTCGCACAGGGCATTGTCTTAAACTGAAAGATAGAAAAATGTCAACATATTCAGAAGAGAGAATTGCACTGAAATGCTATTCGAAAGACATTCCACAACCTGGACTCCTGCATTCTTTAGCAGATGGAGTCCCCATTGTGAGGGGAATGAAAAGGGAGGCTCCTATTAAACTCTTTCTGAGGCAGAACCATGATCTTTGGAGACCACCCTTTATTGGATCCAACCATACGTCCATCATGCCCACTCCTGCATTTCACTGACAGGACTTATCCAGCAACACAGGCAAGGCACTCCTTTTTCAAACTCCCTCAAGAGTCCTGGAAAAGACCATGTGATTTTTGGTGAGCAAATGTTGTCCCTCACAAGTAGACAATGGTGCCCCACTTCCACATACCCAGTGGAGCTTCAGTCTCAAAGAGAAGCACAGCATCTTTTCTGAAAATATGGAGTTGTGTCATGCCTCTGCTTCCATGACACATCCGATTGACTCCACCCCCACCTTTGTGGCCCACACAATTTCTGTAGAGTGGATGGAGAAGTCTTGGCCTGGGGGAGCACTGTGATCAACCCATCCAATCTTCACAGGTTCCAAAGTTCCATTAGGAGACACACTCCAGTTCAAGATGTTGTATCTCTTGTCTATTTCAGTGAAAGAGACTTCCTCCCCAGCAATGTTGTTAAACCGAACATTCTTCAGCGAGTGAAGAATCTGAAAATGCAGAAAGATTCAGAACAGGGGACAGTAAGTGGCATTGTCTTCCATGGGTCTCTGACTCCCATCAAGTTAAGAGACCTCTGTTTCTTTCCTTTTCCATTGTCTAGTTTAATTTTTAAATGCAGCCCATTTTGGTGATATCCACACGAATTTAATTTGGCATACAGGCTTGGGCTTCTTAGTTTGGTGTCTCCTTCCACCCCTGGATCTTGACAGGGAAGTTGGAAAAGGGTCTCTTATAGCAGCCAGGAGTCCAACATGTGGGTTTTCTGCATGCTGGCAAGAAGAAAGATTCACAGTAGGGCAGCCCCACAGTCACTTGCTGTAACTTAGATGAGAGGTACATACCTGGGGGAGGGAATTGCTTGGACTTCCCTTCCCAATGAGCACAATTGCAAAAACATCAATTTTAAGAAGCCCCACCATCCTAGTCTCTACTAGACTGTGCTCACTTTTGCATGCTAACTCAGGGAAATTGCATCCATAGAGATAAATGCACATGGAATGTTTTCCATGAGTTCCCTAAGTTAGCCCTCCTTGCAGGCTATAAACTTGCCCTCCAGGAACAGTTGAAAAGAAAACACAAGGGCAGTTCAGCTAAATTCATGACCTCTGAATTTGGGTATTACCTGCCATGGCTGAATGTTCAGAAGCCTCTTGCCTTTCCTCATCAGTGAATACCTCTGCCTGGAGGAGGACAGGACATGTAGCGCATGTGCCACAATGTAGATGGCATTGTAGATCCGGTAGCTGTTACTGGACATGCGCAATTGGAATTGGAAAGTCCTTGGATCATTCTGCATCTCCCTCCTTGTACATTTTTTCTTTGAAGGTGGAAGGGGTTTTCCAGTTCTCGGAAGCTTACACCAAAATGCCCTTTCCCACCACGCATGAAGAAAGGCATCCCCTTTTGGTTGGACTGGATCTAATGCCATGAGAAAAAGCCTGAATCCCGGAACTTCTCTTGTGTGAGCACTGAAGTACAAAGCTCCATGAAGGGTCTTGAAATTATTTCTGAACCCAGAGTGTACGCTCGCTTCCACTTCCGAATGGGAGGTCAGAATCCAAACCTTCTGAAATGGGATTTTAGTGCTTTTTTCATGATGAAACAATCTCCATGTTAATAGCATGGTTGCAGTGTTCTCCCCAAAGAAAACTATGACTTCCGTTTCCAACCACACACGAGAAATGTACCCAGTTTGCATCTCAGCTTCTGAGAACCTTTTAGTGAAGGCCACACAAACATCCTTCTGCTGGAGCAGGGGGGTCACTGCCTGGAGGAAACGGTTGCCATGGACATCGCTCTTTACAAGCAGCCCAATCCAGTTCCAGTGGAAATAAAGGAGCAGCTTGACTAGGCTCTTATACTGAGGAACATGCCGGGTATTAATCTGAAAAAAAGATGGATACAGCATTGTTGCACCCTGAATACAATGAAACAAGTGATCTTAGACCTGAAAAAAGGAGAATCCTATCAATACTTCATATTTATATTTGGTTGCAGTTAGAAAGAAGGATGCCTCTTTTGAGCACTAAGCTTCCATTTTCCAATAACCATGGCTTGAAATGTATGGAGTACTATCTCAGGAAAGGGATGTGTCAGTATAAAGGGAAACTCCATTGTCCCCCACTCCATTCTTATGCACCATGGGTCTCTTCACCCAGCGACACAAGCAAATGCTCAGCCCCGTTTCAGGCATGTCTGCAAATGTCAGGATTGAGCTGGATGGAGACCTGTCAGAAAGACTACCCATGTCATGCATAAGATCTCTTCACATTCAAGGGTGCATCTCACTGTGTGCATATACTGAGCTTTGGCACTTTAGGACTGTTCTCCAATGGGGGGATTGCAAGGTATGTTGGGCTGAGAGACTTTGACTGGCACAAAGTGATGCAGTGACTCCATGGCTGAGTGTGGATGAGAACCAAGACTGCCAGAGTCCCAGTCCCACCATCTTAACTCTCTTAACCATGACACCAACCTGGCTCTCTTGAGGGCACATAGCCTTCATAGAAACAAAGAACCAGAGCAATTCAGAAGGGGTCTCCCAGGCCATCTAGTCTGACTCCTGGCTCCAACCGGCTCTGCTCACAATATGCCTACCATTTGCATGTCTAGCCTATCCTTGAACTCTCTCACTGATGTTGCTTCAACCACCACCCATGGAAACCCATTCCATACCCTTGTGTTCCTAACTGTTTTGCAGTACTCCCTGGCATCCAGATTGACCTTGGTTCCTTGAGCTTGGCTCCATTGGAGCTCATCCCATCTTCCTTTGTGGGGGAGAACAGGTCTCTACCTATCTCCATTTGACACCCCCGTCACTTACCTGTATGTCACCAAGAGATCCCCTCAGAGTCTACTCTTCTCAAGGCTGAAAAGACCCAGCTCCCTCTGTCTCTCCTCATACTGCTTTCCCTGCAATTTGGCCTATATCCTTGCAGACCTGTGCTACACTGACTCTAACCTGGCTGTATCCTTCCTGTAATGTGAAGCCAACAACTGAACACAATCATGGCCTAATGCATCCCAGTGTGTGATGCTGCTTGGGATTCTTCCTGCCACAATTCCTGTGAGGCAGCTCATTCGCTGATGCCAGGAAGAATTAGGTCTGTTTTGTAGCTCTTTGATATTGAGCTAATATCTAATTTAATATCTGCTCTTTGAGATTGCCTCTCTAATCTTGCACAAGAATGCCTGATATTTCTTGCAGTTCCTCATCTCAGGAAAACACACCCATTGCTAGCTGGGATTTGTCATGCAAAGCCCCCTTAGATTCATTCCTGAGCTCCTCTAAGGTTACCTCAGAGCAGCCTTGGCAGGTGAGAAGCCCCCCCCCCCGCCCTGCCAATCAGAATCAAAGCAAATCACCCACTGCAGGGAAGAATCTGCTCTCAGAGAAGGTATTTCCCCCTGCAGGTCACTCCTACCTATCTCCAAAGGAATGCATTTACCTCCGGGATCTTGAAGATGCCCATTAAGCCTGCAGAGTCTGATGAAGATTCAGAGTCAAAATCCTGTATGGCAGAAATTAGTTGACCCTGCTTGTCACATTTATAATTGGGAACAAGTTTCCACCGTGTACATGGCAGGAGGAGGTTGTTCCTATTCATTACCATTACCAGGTCCTTGTGCTCATAGATGCGGAAGCCGAGTGTCATATTGGGAAGGAAGTTCGGATCCTTGTTGAGCTCAGTGACTGCAAATGCCAAAGCCTGGCTGTGCTGGTAGCTCCTGATTATTGTTCTGATGTGATGAGAGGAATATCAGGACATGGGTGAGGAGAATCAAAGCATCAAAGAACGGGTGACCTTTTTCAAGTCAAAATGTGCCAGGATCCCTTCTCATGTCTGTAGTGGCACATTCTACTTATTAGCATTCTACTCATGTTAATTGTGGCAAAACAGCCCTTATTGTGTGAATTCTTTTACTAATTTCTGAATCAAAAACAGTCCCTGAACAACCTGCCCTCCAGGAATAGAGCTGAGCCTTCCCAAGCAAAGTTAAATCCATGAACCATCAGGGAATCCCTAAAATCTCTGTAAGACACTGTCAGCTTTTGCTCAGTGATCCAGAACTCATTAAGAAGGACCATGGAATAGGCCAGGGGCTCTGCTTCTCATGAAGGGGTTCCAGGATGAATTCTGGAACCCCTGGGAGGGCTTGGGAAGACCCTCCCAGAAAACCCTGGACTGCAGCTCCCTCTCAGTGTGGTGATGGTGGGCATGAGTGCACTAAAGCAATGAGAGGATGTAATGCATCTTCTGAGCTAGCCTGGTTTTCAAGAAGGCCACTTGCACCATTAGTTTTTCTTTTATGGAGGATGGCAGAGCAACTCCTTCAAATGCAGATTCTCCCAGGCTCTGACCTTGGCAGGTCTAAGCAATCCTGACAGAGAAAAAGTGAGGGAGAGAGAATGAGAGAGAGAGGGAGAAACCCCACCACATTCCCCAAGAAGCCCCACCTAATGGTGAATTTAGAGGTCTGACTTTCCAAGCCATCCCTGGTGATGCTATTTAAATCGATTCTTGATGCAAGGCGAGGAGGACTCACCCCATGCTTTTGTTTTCCCCAAGGACCTAGGGAGAAAGAGTTTTCCACACTCTAGCCTCCAGGGAAGGTGATCCATTAACATCTGTAGTAGCAGAGGCTGAACTAGATGGACTGGAGTTTTGTCTGCAGAGGGAAACTCTCTTTCTGCCTCTCTTAATTTTCTTCACATTCAGGTAACTACAGACAAGCTGCCCCATGTTGTTGTCTAGAGTATATAACGCAGGAAAAATACTTTTGGGAGTGCATGGGTGAGTTTTCTCCAAGGGTAGTGAAAGGACTTGTTTGTATTGAAGAAGCAGAGGCGAAAGGATAATTGAGAATGGGGCGGGGGGGGGGTTGCTTCCTTTTTTGAGGACCTCTTGGGAAAGGAATCAATTCTGTGTTTCTTGAAATTCTTTCTTGAAATTATCCAACATTTCTGCATTTTTAAGGTGTTTGGCACAAGGCACTATGCAAAGAATTTACCGCTGCCTGTAAGTTCTCTCAGCTCCAGTTTGGGTGACTGTGAAAACCACACAACTGCTATTGCATGGAAAATCCTCTCAGCTTGCCATAGAATGCAATTTCCAGGTTGGAAAACTATGGGGGTTGAAGGATGGAAGGGAGCATGTCTCCAGCTCATTTGCATCAATTCCATGAGCTTCCTGAAGTCTTCAGTCCAGTGCCTGCATGTTACCTGAGAATCATGGGCATGAAGCTGATTAATATGGAGCTCAGGGCACTGTTGTGGCCCAAAAAGTCATCTTGACTCCTGATCACTTCAACTAGAAAACACAGTGAAGCCTACCGAGAGTTTCCTTCTTCTGAGGCCCATATTTTGGGGTGGGATGGAATGCATTTTGGAGCTATGTTGACACAGCCAGTAGTCAGAAAGGCAGGCTGGGTCACTCTTGGAACTTAGGCAACCTGCCAGTAGATTTGAAAGCAGAACCCACCTTTGCATTCCTGTCTTGGATAGGGTCTGCTTAGGGCAGGAATGTTTGGACAGCTTTTCATCTTCAAGGGATTTTCAACACAAGAAAAGCCTGCTGGTTCCCTCTCACTCTGTTGCTTGGGCAGTTCCCCTCTGGATGAGGCCAGTGGAGAACCACAAGCAGCTGAGGGCCTTCCTGGCAAGTCTTGGAGACTTCCATGCCCCAAATTTTCCTCCTGAGCAGCATCTCTGACACACCTCTCCAAAGTGAACCCCGTGGTGTAAAAGCAAACATGCTAACATGCATCCCAGATTCCTTTGATGGAAACCTACATGGAATAAGACATGGTCTTTAATCTGGGAAATGTATGGAAATAATTTTCCTCTGAATAGAAATATCTGCCAAGCAGTAAATTCCCACCAACAAGCAGGTCTCCCTGCTGGTGGTAGTCTTTTGGCTTTGGAAGCAGCCGGTTCACATCACAACTGGTACTTGGCATCCTCTGTGTGGCCTGAGGAAGGAGCCAAAGCAGCAAGGCCAGCAAGATCATCAGCATAGCAGAGAACTTTCCCTCCCCTGTCATCCAGTCACAGGAAAGCAGTCACTTTGCAGCCCCAGACAAGCAGGGGGACTGGATCTTAGGAAGGGATGTGTGGATGTGGAGTGACTGGACAGAATCACAGCCTCACATGGAGGGGCCCAGATCATATTTATGCCAGGCACGCTTCCTCTGGGATTTCTATGTTATTGACCTCCTGCAGTGATATCCCTGTGAAATTGATCAGGAACTTATGTCATTTCCTTAATTCCAGGGCAGTGACATAAACACAGCCTGAGAACTGCAGTGGTGTAAAACAGTGTTGCTTTACTTCTTTCTTTTCTGCAGTCAGTGGGGACTTGAGCTGAGTTGCCCTTTTCTGCCCTTTGACCAACATCCTTCTGTTCCCCACCATCCTGAATGGACACCAGGCTTGGGATGACGTTTGCTAAGATATTGTTCGTCAGAATTAAAAGGAGCCTTTCCTGGTTGTAGCAGCAAAGTGCCATCTCTGGAAGAAAAGCCTGCAAATTCAGAAGTCATTGTCTCCTCCTGGCCCAATTAGCGATTGAATCCTGCTGGCAAGGCTGATGGGACTGATTGCTGTGCCGTGTTTCCAGCAGTTCAATTAAGTGGCCAGTCTTTGGATTCTTGTGATTTGGAGAAACAAGACCCTCAATGTACTGGTCAAATGGCCACTAGCTAATAAATTGAATTAATTTCATAGCTATGCTGGCCAAGAATTAAGGCTGCCTGCTTAGCGAACAAGTCTTTGCTTGGATTGTCATGTCTGGTCCCAGGTCTGGACCCTCCCAGGAATAGGGTAGCATTTGTTGCGTGATGTGAAAAAAATGGGCAGGATGATCTTGGAAGTGTAGTGGCAAGTCAGGAGTGAGTTGTGGAAGTGTTTTCATGTGAGTGGCACATTCATTGATGTCAGGAAGAGCTATGAGTGTTTTGTAGCCCCCTCTTTGATTTGGGCTTTAGAAGATGTCTCAGGAATGCCTGATATTTCTCTCAATTGGTAATCTGTGTAAAACAGATCCATGCCTAGCTGGGATTCATCACCCAACTCTCTTAAGATTTATTCCTGGCTTTCACTAAGACAGTCACAGTCATGAAGGAGCTAAGATCCCTGTGAAGTGAGGACTGAACCCAAAGGCTCTGTTCAAAGGGGATTTTCTAGTGCTCAGCAATTACAATGGCCAAGTGAGTCATTCGGAGCCAACAGTCAGGTTTAAGATAGTAACTTACATCCCAACCTTATCCAGGCCAGAGTCCCAAAGGCACTGGAGAGGGCATGGCCAAATGTTCATGCAGGCAGCTTGAATGGCTGGGGGATTAGGAGATCTGCGTTCACCCCAACAGTCAGCAGATAGTGTGTGGAGGCAGGGGATCAAGGGCTGAGGGTTGAAACACAAGAACATCTTTGGTCCACCTCTCAGTGATTTTTCTTGTTTGTAGAGGGAAAGAGGCCAGATTTTTCCCTTCACAAGTCTGAACTATAAACTAGAAGTTAGGGCATGCAGATAGAATAGCAGACTGCTAGTTTTCTTATTTTATTCTCTTTCTTGTGCAGCAAGACATGAGGGTCTTAGGGGAAGTTCGGTCAGCCTTAGGTACAAAGTTACTGCTGTTGGAGTTGCTCTAAGAAAAGTTAGAGGTTTTCTACTTCAGAAGATATAAAATTTTGCTTGTTGTCTCACCTTCTCCCAATCTGTATGGTTTTTCCATCCAGTTTCCTTCTCTGGGAAATGGAGACCAGCCCCAGGACATGCAATCAATAATATCTGCATCGTAATCTTTCCAGAGACTCCAATCACCCTTCTGCCAGCTCCCCCATTGTCTTTTTGGAAATTCCCACCTCTGGCTGTAAAAAGCAAACATTGAAGCCTGTTAAATTCTTAAACTCCTGCTTGTTTTATTTATGTTACTCAAGATAACTCAGGGACCTGATCCACTCTCCTACCTAGTTGGACTAGAGCTGAAGGATTGCCAAGGTGAAACAAGACTATGTGCCTGGGAGAATGACTGCAGGGGGCACATGTTTTCTATATACTAGTCTGCAGAGTCTTTCTTGAGATTTCCTAGGATTCAGAAAATGCACTGAAACAGGTCCAGGGCTTCTTAGTGCAGTTGCTCATTACGAGAGGAGCATTATGGCTGCCTGCATAGCTCTCCACCATGCTAGCATGTCAAGTCTCCTTTGTGAAGCTTGAAAGGCATGGGCCAACTGCCAAAAGGGTGGCCACCTGTGGATTTGGAGCAGGGGGGTAGATTAGATGATCCTATTGGCCCCTCCCAACTTTACTACTGTTCTATCATCAGCATAACATTACATTTTTAGACTGCCCCTAGCTGAAGCTCTCTGGGCAGTTCACAACATTAAGTCACCCCTCCAGATTTCCACAGGGCTTGACCCTGCTTAGTGTCCAAGATGAAGTAGGATCAGGCACTTCAGGCTATGTGGAAGCTGTTGCAGAGATCAATAAGAAAGCATGCAGGCAAAGTTAGGAAGCCTTCTTATTTGGGAATACACATGCCAATCCCCACTCCCTCCCCAAGCAAATGGAGTCACTCCATCCTCAGGTAGGCTCCCACTGTGTGTAAACCAGACAGTGGGAACGATGGATGTAGAAGGAGCATGGGAATGATTGTGCTGCACCTGTCCCACCTGCTCACTCCTGTTTCTCCCAGAAGTAGATTCCCCTGGTTCTTACCACTTCTGGCTCCTGTCATGATGTTTCAGCTCTGAATTCTGACCACGTCTTTTCTCCCATTTCAGGTTCAGACTCAGAGATGAGCATCTTACTTACTTTGGGAGAAACTGGTGCAGTCTCTACCCCATCTACTGCTTCTACCTAACCCAGGATGTTTTCTGGTGACTGGCAAAGTCCCTTTAGGGTTGTGGGCATGGGAGGTTTTTCCAGACCTACCTGGAGATGCCAAGGCAAGAATACAAGTTTGCTTTTCTGAATGTAAAGGGCACCTTTTCAGCTGGACAAGAAGAACCTTCTGCCCCCTCCATGACTTGGTAAGCAAGTGCCACAATTTTCATTCCCCTAAGACCCCAGAGCATTCTCTGCAGTCCAACCTCTGCAGCCCTCATGAGAATGACTCAGTGAATGGGTTGGGGGAAGCCCCCAAATCCACTCCTCCAACTTTAACCGGAAAAAAAGTTCCATTTGGGAAGAAGATCAATTTCAGGAGATCATTTTTCTTGCCCTTTTCCTCAAAAGAGACTTCCTCTCCCACACTGCTGTTGAATTGGACATTCCTCAGAGGAGAAAGAATCTGTAATGGAAGATAAACATAGAGAATGGGGGTAAGTTGAGTAAGTTCTACAGTTTTCCAATATTGGACAGCTACTGTGAAGTTCAGAAAAGCTTCCCCACCCATTCACTTGACTGCCAATCTTTATGCTTTTTTTAATCAATCAATAGGATCTGTCTGGATGGGGCACATCCTGCTCAAATATGTTTGCCCAGGGATTGGTAGGGATCTGGGTGGCCCTGTTTGCTCCCCCACACCTGCAGATCTTGGAGTGGACTCTGCAGGGAGTCTGTGTAGAGTAGCAAAGAAAGCACCAGCAGCACATCTAGGTACTCGTCTGATCTACTTTGAAGCATGCTTGATCATGCAAACAGTGCTGACCACATTTGCACAAAAACACTTTTGACATAATACACCCATATATGGTGTAAGCCACTTTGAGTTCATTTTGAGTTCACTGGAGAAGGAAATGGCAACCCACTCCACTATCTTTGCCATGAAAACCCCATGGACAGTACCAAAAGGCAAAAAGATATGATGCTGGAAGATGTGCCTCTCAGGTTGGAAGGTGTCCAATATGCTACTGGGGAAGAGCAGAGGGCTAGAACTAGTAGCGCCAGAAAGAATGAAGTGACTGGGTCAAAGCCGAAAGGACACTCAGTTGCTGATGTATCTGGTGGTGAAGGAGAGTCTGATGCTGCAAAGATCTATACTCCATAGGAACCTGGAATGTAAGATCCATGAATCAAGGCAAGTTGGATGTGGTCAAACAAGAGATGACAAGACTGAACATCAACATCTTAGGAACCAGTAACCTAAAATGGACAGGAATGGGTGAATTTAATTCGGATGACCATCAGGTATACTACTGCAGGCAAGAATCCCTCAGAAGAAATGAAGTAGCCTTCATAGTCAATAAAAGAGTAGGAAAAGCAGTACTGGGATACAATCTCCAAAATGACAGAACGTTCACAGTTCGAATCCAAGGCAAACCATTCAACATCACAATAGTCCAAGTCTATGCCCCAACCACTGGTGCTGAAGAGGCTGAAGTTGACTAGTTCTATGAAGGCCTACAACACCTTCTAAAATTAACTCCAAAAAATGATGTCCTCATCATCATGGAGGATTAGAATGCTAAAGTAGGAAGCCAAAAGATAACCGGAATAACAGGCAAGTTTTGCCTTGGAGTACAAAATGAAGCAGGGCACAGGCTGGTAGAATTTTGCCAAGTGAATAGGATGGTCATAGCAAACACTCTTTTCCAACAACCCAAGAGATGACTCTACACATGGGCATCACCAGACGGTCAACACAGAAATCAGATTGACTATGTGCTCTACCTGCAAGGCCACAAGAAGAGATCATACAATGAGACCCACATTAACAAACTGAGGAGATGAAACTGTGCTCCTCTGCTCCTGTTTTCTTTCACGCACTCAGTTTTGTTCTGCCCCAAGCAGGGCTTTGCCACATCTTCCCTAGTCCAAAATATAATTTAAGATATTTGTCAAACGATACGATGGATGCATAGTTTTAAGAAGGACCCATTTCTCTGTTTGAAGTGCAGAAAGGACTTTTTGCATAGAAAGGGGGAGAGTGCAATGGAAACTGGGCATGGGGCTTCGCTTTCGGCTTTGTGGGTTTTTCTCCAAGCAGCATCTCCATATTCAAAGGGAAGAATAGACTCAGGAATGGGCAGACTTCAAGCATAAAGCCCTTTCCATATTCTGTGCAAGCATCCTGAGATCCCTGAATGGGAATCTGTTGAAAATGGACTAAACTAAAAGTATTGCATTTGGGAAGAATTTCCATTAAAAATGATTGTAGTACCTAAATTGAATTTTCTATTTCAGATGATACCAATTGCTATACTAGGAAAAATTCTCCAAGACTGGCAAAGACAACTAATTATCTTAACTTAGAATGGCAAAAAGCTGAGGATTAGATTAGATTTAATGTTGCGCTTATGTAGATGGATTTGACTTGGGCCTGAGTAAAAGCTAAGCATCTAAATTCATGGCTCATATCTCAGGAGTCAAGGCACCAAGAACTTACCCTTTCCACCCAGGAACAGATGTCCTGCTCGACTGCTAGAATCACAGCCACAATTTGATCCTTTAGCTCAAAGGTTACATTGGAGAACCCTCAAACAGAGGAGGACATGCTGCCTTAATCGGCTTTAGATGTCCCACCTCTTCACCATGATTGTCACTTGGCATGCCAACTTTTTGGCAGTTCCTCAGTTGACAGGTAGTGATAGTTCTAACAGCATTCCCCAACCTAATAATTGTCTTGGACTAGAGTTCCCATAATTCCAAAGCAGTATGTTCATTCATTATGGGGGTTATGGTGGATGACAATGATGGGAACTGCCATCCAATACAACTGCTGACCATCACGTGAGGAAAAGCTGGTCTATATCAGGGATGCAAAACATGTCCGGGAAACTTTATGGTAGCTGGGAAAAAGAATAGGCATGGTAATACAAATCATTAGTCATTGGACAAAGCGCTGGTCATGTAACTGTCCCACTTTAGATGACCTCTTCAAATACATGGGTTAAATTTCAGAGTTCCCCTCTAGTGAAGAGGGAAAGAGACCATCAGGGAGTAGATATGTGGTCAATCCTCCCTCCAATGAATGAGAAATGGTGCATGAAATCACCATGTTTAAGGACTTAAGGCAAATTGGAAGAAGAGGACTGCACATAGACATTGCCACATCAATAAAGTTGTCTAATGACTCTTTTGATTCTTTCATTAAAATTTCTAAATAATTCTTCTCTTCAAATGACTTCCAAGGCACACCTGAAAGAAAGCTGATTTTCCAGCCCCCACAGGGGAATTTGATCCTACTGGGAAAGGAAGAGACACCCAGTCATCCAGACATCTCCCCACACCACCATGGAAGAGCACAGAGTGTATTTCAATTGAATGTGTTTTCTTTATTATTGCCTGTCTTGCTGGAAATCCATAGGGATTCCTCATACATACTGTCAAGTTGATAATTGCAGCCTGGAAAAGAACCACAGCTTGAGAGCACCTGGCTCCCATCACACTTTACAGGAATTAAAACAGTATCTCACTCTTTACTTCCCATGGGAAGCTGGGCTGTGCTGCCTTCAGCTGTCCGTCCTCACTTTTGTCCGTTTAATCTGAGGAGCTAAATCCAAAGTGGATGTGAGGCTTGGGCCAATATTTGGTAGTCCAGATTGAGACTGCTTCAGGGGAGAGTTGGCTCCTCACAAGAGGAGTGAAGGGCTGCCACCACAGCACTGCTGGTGAATGGGCTGGTCTACCTCAAGGCATAAGACCCAGTAAGAGTGGAGGACCTTGTAGAAAGGCCAAGACATAAAGAACTTCAGGTAAAGGGTGAGAAGCCAACCAGCAGAAGGGAATGAACTCTCTGGTGATTTGCTGAGGAAGCCTGTCCACCCTATCAACAGCCACCCCACAGTTGTCCATGGAGCACCTTGGGTTGACTGGCACTGGTCAGATTTCACCTGCTGCACTTGCAAGCTGCCTGCCACTTGCACTTGCTGGGGCTATGTTTGCATTGATGGTTTGGTCCCCAGAGGTTGTAGTCACTGGTCTGAGAGTTGGTTGTGGTGACCTGCATTTTTGCTGCTTGGAGTGGGTGCCAATAGATGCAACCTGCATGGTTCAAAAATATGCCACCCTCCCATGTGACACACTCTTGCACAGTTCTTTTTTAAAATGTTGTTGGCAATGCACACCTGTGTACTTACTAAAGTCCAAAACTGGGCACCTACACATGAGCAATGCCCAGATATTCCCTTTTGATGCAAACTGCATTACTAAGGGACTTTTCCCATTAAAAATAAATGAAACAAACCCACCCGGACACACACCCACAGAGTCATAGAATCATAGTAGAAGTGGGAGGGGCCACTAAGGTCATTGTCTTGAACCCCTCCTCAGTGCAGGTCTCCAGGTTAAGGTATCCTTGACAGATGGTTGTCCAACTGCCTCTTGAAGACCTCCAGTGTGGGAGAGCCCATCACCTCCCTAGGCCATTGGTTTCATTCTCGTATTATTCTAGCACTAAGGAGGGCCTTCCTGAAGTCCAACCACCACCTGGCTTCCTGTAACCTGAACCCTGTATTCTGTGCCCTGCACTCTGATATGACTAAGAAGAGAAGCCGGTCCTTTTCTGGGTCCATTTCTGTCCACCTCTCCTCAGAGGGTTTTGTTTCCAGTCCCCTGATCATCTTCATTGCCCTCCTCTGAACCGTTTCCAGTTGGTCTGTATCTTTCTTAAACAGTGGTGTCCATAGCTTGATGCAGGACTCAAGATGAAGCCTGACCAGCTCTGAATAAAGGGGAACCAGTGCCTCTCATGACATAGAAGATATACTTCTCCTAATGCAGCCTAAAAAAATTAGCTCTTTTTGCAGCCACATCACATTGTAGACTAATATTCTGCTTGTGCTCTACAACATGTCCAAGATCCTCTTCACTTTTTGTATTGTTGAGTCAAGTGTTGCCTGTCTTGTCAAGATGCACTTGGTTTCATTTTCTTAGGTGCAGAACTTGGGAGTTGTCCCTCTTAAATTGCACTCAGTTGTTTTTAGCCAACCAACCAATTTCACATTGATACTTTTTCAGCAGCAGCAGCAGCAGGAGAGGAGGAGGAGGAGGAGGAGGAGGAGGAAGAAGAAGAATTAGAATTAGAATTGGATGCAGGGTCACAAACCTAAAATGGAGGTGCAAATTGGCTCCATTTTCTCCTATCTGAGGTGCACAACTCACAAGCTGCCTCCCCCCAAACCATGCTTTAAGGACCATGAAGTCCCTCCAGATACCCTACTGCTGAATAACAAACAGAGGAAAACTGCCCCAGACTCCTTAAGAACACCAGAAGGTGGTGTCCAGCACAGGTTTTCCCAAGAAAATAAGCACCCCATCCCCTGTTTCCCTCCTTGAATTGCAAACATCTAATTCAGAGGCCCAGTGCATGAATCACCATGACTGCATTGCCCCTGTCCAGGAATAGGCATAGATGTTGCACCAGCCAAAGACAGTTATGGGGGCTCTGAGCCAAAAGGAATCCTCAGCCACTGATGCTGAAGGTGGATCCAGAAGTCCTGCAAGTTACACACTGGCTGCTTCCAACGAGGACAACCAGGCCCAGAGTCAGCTGAAGATTTGTAGGAGGGCAAAGGAGCGATGAGACAGCCCATCTGGTTGTCAGGCCTTGTAAAGAACAAAAGTATTAAGCTGTTTTAAATCATTTAAAGCCCCAAGTTGCTGCTCCAGCTCTAGCTCAGCTAGGGCCCGCTGTGCTGCCTCTCCCGCTCTTCTCCCTCAAAAGAATCCTTCCCCAGGTGAAACATTTGGTCCATCTAGCTCAGGATTTTCAGTACACTGAGAGGCAACAGCTCCACAGAGTTTCATTTCATTTTAAGGAAGACTCCCATGACCTAAAATATCCTACTGTTCCATGTACATGTTTTCTGCCTCTGGGAATGCCCAGACTAGGAATGGTTGTATCAAAAATGGTTGCTTTTGTGGTCAGTGGAACACCTTCCCAGAGACGAGCCCTGATCCACACCAAGACCTTTTCCTTTTCCCCAGCTGGAAGGAGGATTCATGGTGTTCCATCTTTATTGCACCAGAAATTAAGCAGAATGAGATGGAAGTCCACAGATGGTCAAAGTAGGCCAGAGACCACCTGCCCCATAGTGTCCTTGATGGGCAACTTCACCACCTGCAAGGCCATAAGAAGAGACCATACCATGAGACCCACATTAACAAGCTGAGGTGATGAAACTGTGCTCCTCACATCGTTGGGCCATGTCAGAGATGTTTGCTGGGCTATTCTTGGGTTTAGGAAAAATCTGTCAAGGGTCAGGCCAGCACCACATTTTCTTCTCAAACTGTGGAACCCCCTTTGCCACTCACATGTCCACCATGAATGCATGAAACACCAATTCCTTGAGATGGAGAGCAAATAACCCAGGGCTGGAGGTAGCCCACCTTGCAGTGACCACTCAGGACAATATCTTTCCTCCACATCACCTCATGCTGAGATGTCCCATAAACCCCCAGATCTTGTTCTCTGTTCTGACTGCCGCAGAAAAGGAAGAAAGTGTTCAATAACAAGGCCTAATTCATCAGTCAAATGTCCATTTATTCACCTTGCACTGTGTCTCTTTCATGATCCAGCTGCAGGGAATGTCCTCTGAGAAGGAGGTAGCATGCCTAGACACAGACAATGCCAAGGGGCCACGTGTGATATGACATCTGGAGGGAGACTGGGCCCTCCAGGAGACCACTGCCTGTCTGCCCCCACAAGGGGAGGGGAGTTCTATGTCTAAGGCAGAGACTGGGAGACCCCACAAAAGCACCATGGCTTCAAGAGGTGGACCAAGAGGGCTCCTTTGAGAAGAAATGTTCAGTTGCAAAGAAGGAACAGGGCCCCCTCCCAAGCAGCACCTTTGCCAGAGGGCTGCAACACTCTTCAGCTGAGCCTTGGGCAGGGCATAGGAAGCCCCAGCTAGAGGAGCCTTCAGTATGAACCAAGCCAGTGTTGGAAAAGTTTTGTTCATTCAGGACATGCTTCATGATGGCCTTCTGTACTCCTGACCCTTGGGTTTCTGCTTGACTCTACTGCTGGACTGCATGTCGTATCCAATTGCATGAGTGAATGTCACCCTTTTCTTCTGTCTTGACCCTCTTGCTTCAACCTGAGCCCAGGCTGGCCTAAGCTCTTTGTGCTTTACCAATTGCTCCTTCTCCTTTTGGGTCATCCTGTAATTCGCTTGTACGTATTTGCCATCTATCTGGCTTAGCAAACTTTGATGCAAGTTGGACTCTATCTTGAGGTGAGGCACTCAGCTTCACACATGCCCAAGACCAGAATTTGACAACTTGAGACAAGTCCCTCAGCTCAGAGTGATACAAACCTGAGTTTCATGCTCCAGGGTGTGCAGGGAGCACAGACACTCAGGTGCTGTGGTTATTCCTCTGCATTGCATCCCACCCCACCCCAGAATTATGAAAATGTCAGTCCTTCTTAATGAGCCACCTGTGGATTTTCATCAACAGCCAAGAATACAAAGTAAATGCATGTTTATTATGAATGTCCCCCCTGAGCCTTTCTAGGGAGGGAAGAAACTGGGGTTGGGGAAAGGTGCAAGTAGATTGTCCCTAGAGTCTCAAGCTCAGTCAGACTTGTGTCTTCAGCTGCAGCTCAGCTTCTGTGCAAGCAGGGTAGGTCTCTTCATGAAGATGGTGGTTTTGTTGCTACTGCTTTGGCATATTCCTCTGGCCATTGAGGTCTTGAGCGGGAAGTGCTTCCACACTGACCAGTTCCAAGACTACTACCAGCCAGGAGATTTCATCATCGGGGCAACCGTGCCCCTTAGCCAGGCGAATGTCTTCCCCAGCAGGACATTTAAGGAAAGGCTACTGTTTGACTGCTTTGGTGTTGAGTAAGTTTCCATGATGGTCATTTACCTGCTTTGCTTGCCGAATGGCAGACTTCTTGTAGGGGATAGGCCTTACAGGTGCCTTGGTCATTTCCTGCTTTGACATATGAGTTTTGTGGGGCTGGTTTTGACCTACATTCAGCCATACTCAAGAGTCACTGTGCTGAGGTTCTCTTCTGACTACCTCAGAGCTGTGTGTGTGGGTACTAGGCAGAATATGGGGATTTCCTGGCAGGGCGTGAGGATCTGTACTGATACGATGGGAATTGATTTCAAACCTTGTTGTGCCCCACCCCACCAACCCCATGTGATGTCATTGAAGAGTAAGCTGCTCAGTACAACCCATTTTCAGATTTGGGTGGGAGGTACAGGTATGTTTTCTGGAGTCCTCTTGTGAATCTAGATGGTTAGGGAGCTGGGTGAAATGAGAAAGCCCAAATTAATGCCTTCATTCACTGGAAGGAAAATAGACTGCTCATTGGAAAGTCAGATGCTGAAGCTAAAACTCAAATAATTTGGCCACCTAATGAAAAAAGAAGACTCATTGGAGAAGACCCTGATGCTGGGAAGGATTGAAGGCAAGAGGAGAAGATGATGGCAGAGGATGAGATGGTTGCATGGTGTGGTCAAGACAACCAACATGACTTTGAGCAAATTCCAGGAAGCAGCGGAGGACAGTGGAGGGGGTCCTGGCAGTGGAGGGGGTCTTGGTGTGCTTTGGTCCATGGGGTCACCAAGAGTCAGGAACGACTTAACAAATGAACAAAATATCTGTCCAAAGATGAAAATTACCAGAGGTGTTTCCAAGGAGCATCTGACTAGGAAGGGGTGTGGGGTTGGATTCTGCACTGCAGAAGAGGTCTGTGGGGTTTGAAGCAGCAGAAACAAAACCTCTCATAATTGGACACTGAATGGATGAACTACCAGCACACAGGACAGACACTATAAGCAGTCAGCAGCTGCCCACAAAAGATGCTGAAATGTAGCCTGTTAAATGCAAAGACAAATTAGATGCCCCCCCTCCCCACAAAGAGAATGAAAAAAGGAGATGAGAAAATTGTTACTTTTCTCCACCACTGAACACAAAGTCTTTTATCAATAAAACATCACATTGGGCCACCCTTAAATTAGAATCCATTCTGGACCACCAAAGCCCTCCTGAGATGGTCTGGAGAGCGAGCAAAAGAAACACTGGACACTGCCTTTAATGGATCAAATTATGGTCCACCCAACTCACCATTGCCAGCACTGATTAATCTTGAACCTGGGTACTGGCATGCAAAGCAGGTGCTCCAATATTCAGCTCCAGCCCTTCCTCTAGGGAGAAAATATGATTCCAGGACTCCTGGCTTTGACAAATGGGCTCCTTGACATAAAAACACAAAAAGTCTACCTCTTTCTGAGGGTTTTAGACATCAGCACACTGCCTCATCCCATACTATGGCCAGACACTTTTAGACCCCAGATGGGCAATGACTCTCCAAGCTTTCCCAAGGAAAGCCTGCCGTAGCCCACCCAGGTGCCAATGGGGATTGAATCGGGGCCCTTCCACAAGCAAAGCCGATGGTCTATTTTTGTCTTTGGCCCTGCACCTCATGAGTTCTTGTATCAATCAGGTAGACTTTGGATTGCTTCAGACAAATCGTTAAAGGAGATGTCTACTGGCAGTTATTGGAAGAGCTGGGCATGCTTAGTCTGGAGAAGACCAAAGGGAGATCAGATAGGGCATTTCGAAGCTGTGAAAGGCTGCCACACAGAGGAGACCAGGATCTCATCTCAATTGTGCCAGAGTGCAAAACATGGAGTGATGGGCTCAGGAACAAGGAAACCTGTTCTGGCTGGACATCAGGAATAAACTCCTGACTATTAGGGCACCACAGAATGAAACCTTCCTTGGGAGATGCTGGGCTCTCCCACCTTGGAGGCATTCAAGAGGTAGTTGAACAGCCACAAGAGAGGGATACTTTGATTCAGTGCTGCAGGAGTTGAGCAGAAGTTGTGCCCAATGGCTCTCCTGGCCCCTTCCAACTTAATCATTGTATGATGTTATGGTTAAGTACTTCCTGACATCCAACCTGTCGGAGTGCCTGCTCCGACAATCGGTGCGGGAGAGTTCAGAGAGAGAAATAAAACACTGCAGACGAGAGATAAAGTTTCAAAGCATGCTCGGTTGAGTACTCCGGAGAACAAAGAAGTTCTTCTTTAGGAATTCTTCCTAAAATGTCCTCTTAAAGATGTCCTCCCTCCTCACCACCAGCAGCCCTTTTATTAATTCACAGATTGTTACATTTGTATTTGCCTACACCAATCGCCATCGAGTTAATCAGCCAACTCCCTAATCATTGTGTGCAAGCGCAGGATTCAAAATGCTTACTGATTGCTTATGCGCAGGCGCAGGAAACAGGAAGCGTACTTATTGCTATATATGGTCACAAACCTTATATGGTTACACAGGTGAAGTACAATGCTATTAGCTGAGTAAGTTGTAATACTATTGGCTGGTAAATTACAATACTATTGGCTGAGCGTAACGTGCCTAGCTACAGCATGAATGCTGCGAGGCAGGGATGAATTCCCACACAACCTGAAACCTGGTTCCTTGAGCTTTGTCTCATTGGGTCATGTCCTTCTCTCCACCACTGGGGAGAACAGGCCATGACCCTCTACCTTGTGACAAACTCTGGGATGGGGTGAATCAGGTCCTGGAGATTTTAATAAGTTAATTTAGTCCATTGTGGCCCCACCCCCATCCTTTTGATTCCAACTTGCTGGGCCTGTTTCAGCAGCCAGTGCTTCCCCATGTCTTTCCTAACAACACAGTCCTATCAGTAAACAGGAGTGTGTTACAAGGAAGAAAAAAAAAGTGGGGGGAATTAAGGAGGAAAAAGAAGAAAATAAAAAAATAAAAAAAATGTTAGGGAACTCCCCCTTGACCTCCCCTGTTAAACCCACCAAACTCTTGTTTCCTCTCCCTGGTCACTCACTCTCTGGGAGCTCGACTGCTTGCATGCCAGGGTCCCTCAGCCACCTGGGGCAGCTTCTTCGGATCTTTTCAGCTGGGTGCCAGGACCCAGAAGGGGTGTCCCACCCTCTCAGCTTCTGCAAGCAATCAGGCCCTCCCTATCAGCTGCAGCTCTCAGGAGCACATGGCCTCTAAGAAGAGACTTTTGGAGGAGGGGTGGGGGATCAACATGGTGGACACAAGAGGGAACAGCTGGGTTGGGATGACACAATACAGAAAGAACCTTCAGGATAGGAAAACCATCAGTGTCTCCAAACATGCACTTACGAAAAGACAGGCAAGCACTTGTGTTTCTGAAGTCTATGCGGGAGCAAGGCTTGTAATATGGACCCCTGATCAGATCAATCCTATCTTAGGTCTAAAGCTAATCTTATTGTGTCAGGCTTTCAGCAGCCATTTTATGGCAAAGCTTATGCTCATTTTGTCCTGACAGTTGAAACATGGTTGACTTGGATGTCCTAACTACTCAATAAACTTTTGCAATCCTATTGGGGTCCAAATCCTCCAACATCAATATTATTCTCATTTCAGGTTACTGCCCAAGAACTTCCAGCAGGTACTGGCATTGGCATTCACCATCGGTGAACTCAACAAGGACCCGAAGCTCCTACTCAACCTCACTCTCGGCTTCCGCATTCACGAGCACTCCAACATGGTTACTGAGCTCTCTAAGCAAGGCCTCTCTCTGCCCTCCACAAGGGGACAAATGGTTCCAAACTACAAATGTGACCAGCAGAATAAGCTGCTCGCTTTTATTGCAGGTCTTGGCTCCAACTCCACAAAACTGATGGCTTCCCTCATGGGTGTCCTGAAGATCCCTCAGGTGAGGGATTCATCTAGGGATAGATCTGAGGGAAACACGAAGCCTGCAGAGATGCTGCATGCCCATTTCCCCCTTGCACTGGGCGTGTAGCACCTCAATCCCAAATCTTAGGATCTGGCAGACTTCCTTCCTTCACAACCTGCCATGTGGCCAGGCCACGAGGTTTGGGACTGTGTGTGTGACCAATTATAATGATCATCCAATTGTATTTTCAACTTCCTTACTCTGTGCATACTGCAAAAGTCTTGCTTTTATGAATTGCTGTAAACCACACAGAGACTTTTAGCTACTGGGCTAGGAAGAAATGAGATAAATGCATAAACAGTGCTGAACTCCTTGTTTTTCTTGTGGTGACCTGTTAACAAGAATACCTGCCCAGGGATATGGCCTAGTCTCCCAACAGAATAACAGTGCTGGTGTGGACACCACGCAAAATAAGTTGGTTTCTGCCACATGCATTAGGATGGATGCAGGAGGTATTAGCAAATGGGGAAGCATTGTGCTCATGTGATTATGTCCCAATAACATTAGAAGGCTTCAGAATGCCATGGCATTCTTGTTTCTGTTGCTACAGGCTAACAGGCCTATCCCTTTGGGATGTCTTTCTTCAGCTTACATATGGCATGTTGGATCCTGTTGAGCGAGAGAGAGGTGTACTGCCTTCCTTCTTCCAGCTTGGTCCCAAGGAAATTTCTCACTATGTGGCCTTAGTCAGGCTTCTCCTGCATTTCCATTGGAACTGGGTTGGGCTCTTTGTCAATGAGGGGACCACTGGGGACAATTTCATCCAGACACTGACACCACTGCTGAAGGAGAAGGACATCTGCCTGGCAGGCACCGCCAGGGTTGACACGGCTTATGCATATTCGTACCTTCCTCGAGTTGACAATCCTAGTTTTTGGGCTAAACCCCAAGTGATTATTCTCTCCGGAGACCCTATGCTCATGGAAATTGCTGCCAATACCATGAATTATGAGAGATACCTTTCCAAATCTCCATTTAAGAAGGTTTGGATTTTGCCCTCCCTTTTGGAATTTGCAGAGATGGAATCAATATTGAATTGGAAGATTTCACAGCGTTTCCATGGTGCTTTGCGCATCAGAGTCCATACCAGGGATGTGCCAGGATTCAAGCATTTTCTCTGGGCTTTAGATCCACTCCAACTGCAAACAGTTGTATTTCTTCGTGAGTGGTGGGAACGGGCATTCAATTGCCAGTTTGTGGTATCATGGAGAAATGCAAAATGCACAGGGAAGGAGAAGCTGGAGGATCTATCTCCCTTCGTGTTTGACATGGAGATGGACAGTCGCAGCTACAGCATCTACAATGGCATCTACTTGGTGGCGCATGCTGTACATGCCGTACTCTCCTCTGTCTCCAAGCAAGCAATGCTGGAGGGCAGCAGGAGGCCTCCGGGTGTGGAGCCATGGCAGGTAATAAAACATAAGGAGGGCTTTGGTCATCTCTCACTAGCCTGGTCCTAGAAGCGAAAGGTTAGTCCAGGAACTCTAAAAGTTCTAAAGATCCAAAGGAAGAGGCTTCCTACAAAAAGTATGAGGGATTAAGGAACAAGGTGGGGAGACATGGATTGCTTTTGTAATAATTATCTGTTTACAGTGGGGGCTATTGATAAGTAAGAAACTACGTAAGCTCTTCACCCATGCATAGTCTAGTATATAACCACAGAATCACAGAGTTAGAAGGGACCTCAGGGATTGGGGCAGGAAAGAACCCTGGTGAAACCCATCCCTCAAAGTGTTTGTGGGCTTCCTCTTGTATGCAGGCTGGGTTTCCAAAGCAAGTGAAGCCATGAGGAAGTCTGTGAATGCCTGCAGAGCCCCAGTTGTGCCACTGGCTACCTTCTTCAATGCTGCTTGCACAGCAGTTGGTGGGGCTCCTCTCCTGGTGGACCCACCACAAATGAGTGCCATGCAGCCAGTCTTCATGAGTGCTGGGAGCAGCTGCCTTAGGGAAGGTGCTTTTGTGGAACAAGAGGGGGCAGCAGGTGGGGCTCTGTGGAGCCCCCTGAAAACATAGGCAGAGCTCACTTGGAACAAAGTGGACCAGAGTGTGGGGAGCTGAGCCCAGGAAGGCCAACAGACTTCCACCCCCAGACAGGTCCTCTGCACATCCCTATCAGAGATCTTCTAGTGCAGCCCACAGTCCCATGGAGGCTTTGCACTGCAGGGCAGAGCTAGAGCATCGCTACCAGCTGGCCTCCCAGCCTCTGCTAAAATACCTTCTGTGAAGCGGAACTGGCAGCTTGTAAAGGGAGCCTCACCCATGGGATGCTTCTCCTCAGATTTGGCTGAAAATGGCTTGCCTGTGATTTTCTTGATCTTGTCCTGGCCTTTGACACAACAGAGGTAAACTCTGCTCCCTTTTCATCCTCAGAGCAGAGAGACTGACCAGGTTTCTGTCTTCACCACAATTTCAAAACATGAAAAGCAAGAGAACCAAACTGATGGGGCCAGTCCTCTCAGGCTTCAGGTTCATTTGAAGCCTGTATCCATCTTACTGACCACCAAGGCCCTCAAAATTGGAAATGTTGAAAGATTATGTCAGAAAGTTGTTAGTATGGGCCACTACCAAGCCCTAGTCCAAGGGGAGCTTCAACCCTGGTCTGCCAGATACCTGGACCTGAGAGCATCCAACTCACAGCACCTCCACCATGTCAGTTCTCCAGCCCACCTCTGGTAGGTGGTCCAGACCTCAACATGCCAGCCCCACTCAGGGTCAGAACAAGCCTTCCCATTTGTGTTTTTCTCATTTCAGATTCTTGGCCCCTTGATGCTTGTCCGCTTTAACAACAGTGCAGGAGATGAAGTGTCTTTCACTGGAAATGGTGAATTGTCCTTTACTTATGATATTCTGAACTGGGTCTTCTTCCCAAATGATTCTTTTACTGCATCAAAAATTGGGTGGATGGATCTGGGTGCTCCTCTAGGCCAAGATCTTGCCATCCTCTCTGATTCAATCATCTGGCAAACAGAGGTGAGTTTGAAGGGTGCCTTTCAACCCACTTATTCTTTCAAAATACAGACAGTCCTTCTGTAGAAGGCCCGGAATGTCCCAAGCCAAGGAAGAAGCTGTCACCAGGCATGAAGCACATGCTTTGCATGCAGAGTTTCCCAGGCCACATGCCCAGTAGGGCAGGGAAAGGTGCCTGTCTGGAACCAGGCTGGGTCAGAGTCAGTTGGACAATCCTGACTTATAATCTAAGACACTGCTTGGTACTCATATTTTAAGATCATCCTTTTTTCAGGACTTGGGGGGACTAGAATCTTATTTTATCTTTATGGGACATGCCACCATACATAAGTGGTGGGACATGAAGCAGCAGGGATGGGAAGATCAGGCCACAGTTCAGTGCTCTTGGGTTTGCAGGATGTCTTTTCCCTGCTTGGCCATTGGGCCAGAAAATTCTCTGGGCTGGGATCAAGGCTGCAAATACTTGGGAACTGTAGCAACTTCTTTGCAAAAAATACCCAAAATACACCATTCCTTGGGCAAATGATGTCTGTGCAAGCTGGCCTCCAGGACTCATCTTACTTCCTGCCAGATACCATGCAAACATTTGGTGTATGGTGGACCTGGGGCAGAGAGAAAGCAAAGTTGCAGAGAGAAAGCAAGAGAGGGAGCCAAGTTGTAGAAATCTGATGGATTCCCACTCCCAAACTGGATTCCTCACAGATTGCTCTGCAGAAGGTCCTATTTTCAGGCTCTGGCAGTTTCAGATGGACCTGGGAAGAACCTTGAATCCTGAAGGGCTGCTGCCAGCTGGTGTCACCAAACAGGGCTGATTTGCCCTGACCTGAGCCCTATTTCAGTACCAAACACCTTCTGGGGTTCTTGTTTCAACCTCTTGAGCAGTAGATGAACTATATGAACATCTCTTATTATGATCCTGAATAACCAACAATAATCAAATCACAAATTTTGGTTGGGAATCATGCTGTATTATTGGATAATTGCTTTATACCCCCTGTCAGTTTATTAATTTATCTTTTTGTTATTTATTTACAACTGTTATTACTGTCAATTTTATTGATACTATTGTTTTATTGTACTCTTGAATTTTATTCTGATTGTGATGTAAGCCACCTGGAGAGACTATGGCTAATCAGGAAGCATCAAATAAGTAAGTAAATAATTAATCATTCCTCTTTTACCTTTCAGAACACCCCCTCTGCAAGGTGTGTGGAGACATGCCCTCAGGCACACAGGAGAAAAGCACCAGAGGGGTGGCCAGTGTGCTGCTACATTTGTGCTCCTTGTCCGAAAGGGACCTTTTCTAACCAGACTGGTAGGTGAAGCTTTGACCTGCTGAATGTGTAAGAGAGTAAGTCCTTTACCTTGGACAAGTGGTTCAGCTCAGCCTTGCACTCCCCGCCCCCCATGAATCCCCAGTGGGGTCACCCAGACAGCTTCAGCATACCTTTCACCTGAGCCAAGAAGAGCCTACTCACCTCTCCCTGACTCCTTGGCTGGGCATTGGAGCATCATTCATGTCAGATAGGAGAAGCCAGACTGTCCACTTCCACGCACTGAGGCAGTAGAGAACATGTTCTTGTGCCCTGGTGTCAACTAATTGGGTCAATTTGTTTTCGCTTCCTCCTCTCTCTCCACAACCAAAAAGTAAGCCACTGCCAACCCACCAGATGCCTGGCTTTGCCTGAGCTTAGTGCCATCCTCACCATAGCTGGGAGGGCAAGGAACTGCATTGTCCCAGCAACTATTGTTTCCTATGTACTAAAAAAAACATTTTGGAGTGGCCTAGTCTGGGATAGGAACATGTGACCCATTTGTTGGGTGGTGCTGGGCAAAGTCCACCTTCTGATGGAGAGGAAAATTACTAACATGAGTTTGTGGATCTGGAACCACAGTGTGTTGTCACTTTCTGGGGAGCACTTTCTGGAGGAACCCATTGGGTTGTAGATGCTGTCACAGCAAAGGCCTCTGCTTCAGCATTTAGCACCGTCTCATGGGTCCTGATGGACATGGGCAGCTGCAAGTGCAAGAGCTGCATGAACCAAAACATCCTTCTTTCAGGCATTTCAGTCTGTCTCATGGCAGCACAGATGGGTTAATATTTATGTATTTGAATGTGAGGTTGAATTTGAGGGGCAGGTGGTCACTATTCCTTGCAACATTTGGGCTGGGTTGAGCAACTTGACAAGCCAGTTTTTTGTATCCATTGTTGTCTGCCATGTTGTCTGAACACAGTCATGACATTTCACTATGGAAGGTTTAGTCTTTCAAAGCCACAGTAAGAAACAATGGTTTTTCTGATAGTTTCTCCATATGCCCATGGCTTGTTATATCGCTTAAATATGGATTCAGCTTTCCATGGTGCTGGCATGCAACTAGCATAGACTCCACTGGACAACCAGGGGAGTTGTTTCAGTCATCCAGCCTCTATGTGTCAACCAATGAGGAAGAGGCAGGTGTCGTAGGCAGGGAGGAATGCAACTTGGGATTGAACTTTAGGCACAGTGGCTGTTGGGATATGTCATCAGTGGGAGGACTGAGGGAGGACATAAACCATGATGATGAGGAATCACGCATGATCATGTGTCAAGTACAGAATGCTAAAAATACAAGATGCAGGGTAACTATGCAGTCATCATATGTGAAAAAAGCCCTAGTGTAGAATACCTCAGTCCATGGATATTTTGTTTCATAATTTCTTCTGAAATATGTTCACTAGCCCCTAAATGTGCCCAAACAGAACAGTTCAAATTCTGAAGAAAGTAGTTAATTCCATAAACCTATTTAGACATTTATTATGGGCTAAAATTGTCCATAAGACTGTTGGGAAAACTTGGATAAATCCTGTCTGAAAAGTATTACTCCTGTGTGCCTTAAAATTGTGGGATCAAATCCTGTCTTCCTTCTCAAAACCAAGCAGTCACTGTTTAAAATGGCATTCCCCACTCCTTTCTCTCACCTTTAGCAGTGGGCTACAGTAGACAGGCTGTTCAGTCCTAATATACAATGTAAATAGTCATTGTTGGAATTCAGTTTACAAGGAAGTATCTTTTGATAGCCCAGAGGCTCCATGTGCCCTGGCCAATTCAGAATGTCTCAAGTCTAGAGAAGAGTCTTGAGCTTATCATGCATAGTTTCTCAGTAGCTTGAATTTACATGTCTTAAGCACACCTGGAGATGGGTTCAAGCTACTGAACTAACGTGTCAGTACAGGCAATGAGAAATAATATAATCTCATTGTTACTGTGTGATTGACTGACATTTCTTCATCTGTTCTGTATGTGATGACCTCAGAATCTTATTGTAATCTCTACATTCTGTCATCAATTGCCCTGTACCTGTATGTGACTGGGAGTGTATAAAAACTCTCTAGTTGTGTTGAAGCTTTGCAGCAGAGTTCAGCTCTGCCTGCCCGGTAATGCATGCATTATCATGAGTACTGCGGGAACCTTGGGGTAAATACAATAAAGCCTCAGATGGTCTGGACGCTTGGTCTTTCCCACAAACCCGAGTTTTATTCCCTCTTCTCAAATTGAGATTCCGGGATTCTGACAAGACACACAAGATAAACTTTCATACTTAAGATGATTCATGAGCTCTTGTTCATTCCAGATGCAGATCACTGTGAGCTGTGCCCAGAAGATCAACAACCAAACAAGAACCAGGACCAATGTGTCTTCAAGAAGATCCACTTCCTGTCATACCAAGAGACACTGGGCTTCGTTTTATCTTGTCTGGCTCTTTGCCGCTCTTTGACTACATTCATAGTGCTGGAAATCTTCATTAAGCACCGTGACACACCAATTATCAGAGCTAACAACCGAGATCTCACTTATGTCCTCCTCATCTCCCTCCTGCTTTGCTTCATCTGCTCCTTCCTCTTCATTGGCCGAGCCACAAAACTCACCTGTCTTCTTCGACAAGCTGCTTTTGGCATCACCTTCTCTGTTGCTGTTTCTTCCATTCTGGCAAAAACCGTCATGGTGGTCCTCGCCTTCATGGCCACCAAGCCAGGGAACATTGCAAGAAAACTCCTGGGGAGGCAACTGACAACCTCCATTGTGCTGGCCTGTCCCTTCATCCAAGCTGTTATTTGTGCTGTCTGGTTAATGACTTCTCCCCCCTTCCCAAGCTTGGACTTCCACTCCCTGGCTGGAGAGATAATTGTGGAATGTAATGAAGGCTTGGTTGCCATGTTTTACATTGTCTTGGGTTACATGGGCTTCCTGGCTCTTCTTAGCTTCACTGTGGCTTTTCTAGCTAGAAATTTGCCTGACAGCTTCAATGAAGCCAAGTTCATCACTTTCAGCATGCTGGTGTTTTGCTGTGTTTGGGTCTCCTTTGTGCCCACCTATCTGAGCACCAAGGGGAAATTCATGGTAGCCGTGGAGATCTTCTCCATCATGGCTTCTGGAGCTGGTCTCCTGAGTTGCATCTTCATCCCCAAATGCTACATCATTTTGTTTCAGCCCCATCTCAACACAAGAGGTCATCTAACAAATGGAGGGAAAGCCAGAATGGTGTAAAGTTTGTTGTTCTTACTCTTACACAAAACACTCTTTAAACAAGATGCAAAAAATCATCTGTATGAATTGAGTCACCATCCAATCTTTTCCTGCCTAATGTTTTGGTACCTTGCATTTCAGTGTAACAAGAAAATGAGTCTCCTGTGCAACACAAAGCAAAACAGCCACACATGGAAAAATGCTGGGGGAATGGTGACTTGATGAAGCAGCAGTGAATTTTGCTGCTTTCTGCCTTATCATGTTTGGATGATTATAAATTGCCCTGAGGTGAGTGTCAAGACTCTCAGTCTACAGCTCTGATTACATCAAGATGGCCTGATAAGGTAAAAGCAGAAACAGTTAATCATAGCAAGCCCCCACACTTACTCCTTTCCCTTTCACTTTCAGTCTTTATCATTTCTTTTTATGTCATTTACTTTGCCAAGGAAATAACACACCAATTTGATGCAGCTTGAACTCTTAAGGCATTTTTGTTGGCATATTTTGAAGGAACTCTGAAATGGACAATCTTTTAGTGATAGCCGGCGTCTCATTTGCAAAGCTGTTTAATGTCTCTCCTTAAACTGATCTTGTCATGAAAATAATAAGTGGGGGATTTTTTTGGTGCTTTTTTGTGCCTCCTGAATTGGAAATAAGGACAACAGCACTTTTCGGACAGCTGAGACTTGAAGCTTTGATTTTGGCTGCGAGTCAGATTTTCATGCCTCTTCGTATCATGGCTTTCCTCAGATGTCCTTCCAGTCCTGTGCAAATTCTATTTCACCTGCACAACCTTGCACCATAAGCTTCTCCCACAGATGATCCAGGACTTTCCATTACTTTGGCAAGTTGCCACTCTCCCTCTTTTCACATATAACTCTTTCTCCTATGTTCAAAGGTGGCAAAGATTAGATCCTCAATCATAATGATATTTCTGTTTTTCCCATCTCTTTCTTAACTGTTTCTGCAAGGTACTGCTTAAGAGACCTCCTTGTTGCTAGGATGATCTTGCTTTGGGCAACCCTGCTCTTGAACGTCTTCTCCTGTAGTAATGCTGTTGGAGACAGTTTATCTAAAAAATATGTATTTCGAAGATCTAACCAACCATGTCATGGATCTGTATTAACCAAACTACTTTTCTGCCTGCCATGAGTCATTCTTTTCCCTGACTGTCTCCAAACTGGCAGCAACCCGATCACACAGCCTGCAGTCACTGAACATTTTGTAACAGTTATTGTTCCAGGGTGCGATTCAGGTTCCATGTCCCTGCCTGGGCAGGGTGCACTCCCAAGAGTCCCGGGGAGTGCTTCTCCCACACCAGCACCCATTTCTCCAGGCCATGGGATGCAAGATGTAAATGGGTCTTCACTGCCAAAGGAATGGCCTGCCAAAAGAATGGCCTGAAATGAAGAGGCTTTGAAGCAGGGAGCAGTGCTTGAAGGCCAATGCAAGAGCTGAGACATAGAAAGTATGGCAGCCTTTGTACAGCAGACATGGGGCAGGAGCTGGTGGGACTCACTCAGGGGATACAGTCCCAGTCTTGTGGGATTTGCTCAGCCTGTTGGTAGTTATTGCATTGGGCACATTTGCCTTTCTGCTGCAGCAGTCTGTGGTCATGTGCAATGACTTACAGGGAAAGTGTGGAGCCTCCACCAGCAAGTCTGGCAGCCTCACATTCTCCAAATGGTCCCTATTTCCCCAATATAGTGCTATTGATGGAGGAGGGTTCTAAAACAGACAGACATAGCACAGATGTCCCGTTCCTGCAGTCTCTGCTGATCTCACAACCAGGCACAGTGTCCCTTCACATGCCTCATTTCCTCTCCAGGACTGAGCCTATGAGGGCCTCTTGCTTGTCCACTGATGCTGTAGGTCACCACACTGAAGAGATTTCTTGGTTGATTATTTCTACTAACAGTTTGATTCTAGTAGCTGGGCCTTTTGTAAAAACCAGTGCTTCCTTCTGTCTCCCCTGAAGGTGAACAACACAGTCCTACCAGTAAATGGGAGTGTGCCTCAAAGAAGAATATGAAGGTGGGATCTGAAGAGGGAGGAAGAAAAATGTCAGGGATCTCCTCGCCTTGATTTCCCCCGCAAACTCCTGTTTCTGCTCCCTGATCACTTGATACCTGGGAGCTCAGCTGTTTGCATCCCAGAGTCCCTTGGCCAGCTGGGGCAGCTTCCTCTGATCCACTCAGCTGAGGGTCAGAACCCAGAATGGGTCTCTCACTCACTCAGCTGCTGTGAGTAACCAGACCCCTCCCTTTCAGCAGCAGCACTCAGGACACACCTCCCTCAGTTGCAGCTCAGGGGGATCCAAAGTTGACTGCAGGATGGGACTCAGAGAGTCAATGGCACCTTCCCAGACTGGGGAGAGACTGAAATGGGGTACTACAGGGCTCAGTCCTTGACCTGGTGTTCCTCAACAGATGAAGAGGTAAGGGAAGGCTGGTCATATTTGCAGATGATTCAAAACTGGGTGGGATGCCTAAGAAACCATCCCTTCAAGAAGTTTGAAGGAAAATTCAAAATGATAGGCAGGGAGGCTGGGGTGAAAGCAACAGAAGGGAATTTAATGGGGCCAATGGCCAAATTCTACACATAGGAAAAGGGAACCTGATGCACAGTCCAAAGATGGGAGTCACTACACTCAACAGTATGCCCTACAAGTGAGTAGGATCTTGTAGTTGTCCTAGATCCTGAGTTGAATGTGAGTCAAGAGTGCGATGTGGCTGCAACACAAGTGAATGCTGCATTGGGCTGCCTTAACAGAAGCGTGACTTCCAAATTGCATGAGGTCCTGATCTCCTCTATATGGTATCTGTCAGGCCCCATCTCAAGTCCTGAGTCCACTTCTGAGCACCACACTTCATGGAAGATGCAGACAACCTGGAAAGGGCTCAGCAGAGGGCACCAAGAATGACCTGGGCTCTGGAAGGTTTCGGCCCTCCCAGAGTAGAGACATTCAGGAGGGAAATGGACCATCATGTGAGAGGGATGTTTTCACTGGGAGAACTGCACTGAGCAGGGCTTGGACATGATGGTCCTATGGCCCCTTCCACCTCTGCTATTCTATTATTTTTTATTCTAATGCAATAATTTCTGGCAAATGTTAGAACATGTAATTTGCACACATTTGCACTTCCAAAAAGGTGCATGACTTTGACCAACTGTCAAAGAGGTGATGTGTATTTTCATGCTCTACCAAATGGGGGGATTGGTGCACTTTTGATGGATATTTAGTATAAAACATAGTTTTTCTGGAGTTAAATTTTCACACAAATATGCCCAAGAAATAAAGAATAGGGTGCAAATATCATGGACTCTGCAGGAGCTAAGAAGGTGGCCAACTGGGACACCCATGGGTTGCCCTCTTGGAGATCCAGACTTATCTGAGTTGGTTCTGGATTTCGTAGACATTCCAATCATGTGACTGAGTAATGCAAGGTTTTCTCCTGCTTTGCTCATTCCATGTCTAGTGATTTATTTTTTTTCATCCACCATGGCGAGAAAGAGAGCATGGCAGGGCTTTGGGCAGCTGGGGACCAATTTCCCACCCATGCCGCATCCCCACTGGAGAACATGGAAGGTGCGTTCAGATGCACACACTGCAGACCTCATAGCTATGTACATTGGGAGTTCTGCCCTCTGCCGGCAAGGAACAGTTAGGAGGGCAGGAGAACTTAGGAAGACCTGGGTGAACTGAGCCTGAACCTTTCTGGGCAATCATCTCCCATGCCTGCAAAGGGTGAGTCTAGACTGGCCCAACGGATTCCCATGCCCATCCCCATGAAAGAGCTGCAAGGCCAATGACCAGCCAGCGCTCTGCTCCTCTTTGGCCAGGCTGACCCACGGGGGAAAACCACGCTGGGACAGGGGCCTGGAAGCCTTGAAGCCAGAGGGCAAGCTAATGGGAATGCCGTGGGCTCTTCTGCTCCTGGGGCTGCATGTAGCATATGTTCCTGGTGCTGGGGTGATGGGAAAGACTGGGAAGGTGGCACTGGAGATGCCATAATTGAAGTTAGACATTTTATACTTTAGAAGATAGACAGCTGCCTGTCCCACCCTGCCCTCTCATCTCCAGTGTTTTTTCATTCAGCTTCTTTCCTTGGGAAAATGAGCCCCACATCTTATATACAATGATTCACTCTAATCACTGGCAACTCACTCTCACATGCAGAGCACAGTCGGCAGGTGATGAGACCACACAACTCGTCTGAATATTCAAATGCTGGGCCAGCTGGTCATTGTCTTCCTGCAATTTTCTACCTCAGACTGTAAAAAAGATAACCTTGAATTCTGCTTAATTCCATAAAACCTGATTGTGTTATTTGTTATTTGTCACTCAGTAGCTAAATGTGTCATGATGTTTTCCAATGTTTCCCTGATGACTTCTCATTTTTTTCTCTATGGTCCTTTTGTGCTTCTCTTGTTCTCTTGCTCATTCAAGGTCTCATTGTGGTGCTAGAGGAGACTCCTGCAACTGCTTGAAACCGCAAGGCGATCAAAATGATAGATGAAGTACAGATTAGGGGAGCTCTGGATGTGAGTAATCACTCCATTCTTTGCTTTGAGATCAGGCAACTGGGGACATGCAGCAGGTCGAGCACTAAAAGCTGGGAATTCAAGAGGGCCAACTTTGGCCAACTGAAGGCCAGACTGCGGAAAGTCTCCTGGGATAGGTTACAGGAAGGTAAGCAAGTTGTGGAGGGGTGGATAGCACTCCAAAGGGAGGTTTTGGAGGTGCAAGCCTTGACAATACCTCTAGTCAGTAAGGTGGGGAGGCGGAGGAGAGTGCCGCCATGGATGCGAAAGGAGGTGGTTAGAGGGATTAGACAAAAGAGGAACCTCTGTAGGAAATGGGTACTGGGGGAAATAGACAAAAGGGTATACCAGGAGGAGGAGGCCCATTGCAGAAGGATTCGTCGCAAGGCTAAGGCTGATTACAAGCTGAGACTTGCCAAGAATATCAAGAGCAACAAAAAGGGCTTCTTTCAGCATGTAAATAGGAAGAGGAAGGGGAGACAAGTGGTGGGACCACTAAATAAGGAGGAAGGAGATCCAGTGACTGATATGAGGGAACAGGCACAGATGCTAACTGACCATTTTGCCTCGGTGTTCTCCCCAAAGCAGGACAGGGGATATCTGCATAGGAGATTAGATGAGGCTGGGGACTTAAGGGTACAGATTAGAGTCACCCCCCCTTGAAGTTGAGGGGCTCCTTAGGGCATTGGACATTACAAAGGCAACCAGGCCCTGACGGGTTACACCCGAGAGTTCTTAGAGAGTTGGCAGGGGTTCTCTCACACCCGCTGGCCTCCATTTTTGAGACCTTGTGGAGAAAGGGTGAAGTTTTGGCTCTGGCCTCTTAGCAGAGCAGCAGAGCAGCAGAGGAACAGGCTGGGAGGGAGTGCTGAGTGGCCAGGGGACTGGCCAAGGCAAGGTAGGAGCTGGGCAGGGGAGCAGAGGGCCAGGAGTAGCAGAGAGGAAGGGGGCGGGGCCAGAGAGGCTAGAGGGGCCAGGAGGGAGCAGACAGGTGGGGCCACCGGCTTGAGGGACTAAGGCCTCGCTCAGCCACTGCAACCCCTTTTGGCTCTGGTCTCTTGGCATCGTCCCTTGTCTGTGTCCCTTAGCTGCATCCCGGGGTGTCTGGAGACTCCCTTCCCTGAGACACAGAGGTTTGTTTGTTTTGTTTGTTTGTGCTGTGCTTTGCTTTTCTTCCAATTTAAATTTATGTTTATTTTATCCTTGTGTGTGTGAGTGGGTGGTTCTCTGTGAGAACTAGGTGAGTGAGAGCAACTGCAGGACAGACAAGGCAGGGGACCAAGGCAAGGTCTAGGAACGGATACCGATGGCAGACCAGGAGATAGCCTTGGAGGGAGTCACAGGTGCTGCTGTCCGCTGCGAGAGCTGTGACATGTTCGCCCTTCTCCCGCAGAAGAGGCAGGGATACACTTCCCCTCGGTGCAAGATGGTGACCCTGCTAGAAGAGGAGGTGAGGTGCCTGAGGGCTGAGAGAGCTCTCCAGGACACCCCGGAGCAGCCTCCCTCTGGACAGAGGGTTGAGGGAGACGCCATGGGAGGAGCAGCTGTAGATACATGGTGGTATGTCATCCACTGGAGAAGGAGGCCAGCACTGACTCCTCCTTCTCCTGGCACCAATCTGGAGCTGGGAAACAGCTTCTCTGCATTTGGGGAGGCTGGGGCTGATGAGGCCTCAGGGGACCAGCAAGACCCCCAGCCTGGGATGTCAGGCAGCAAGGGGGCTGCTGCAGGAGAGGCAAGGGCCAGGGCTCGGCCACCCACAACTACCAGGAAGGTACAGCGGTGGGTGATTGTTGTTGGGGACTCCCTGCTGAGGGGCACTGAGGCAGCAATGTGCTGCCCCAACCTGGAGACAAAGGAGGTTTGCTGCATGGGGGGCACATGCATCTGGCATGTGAAGGACAGAGTGGAGCGTCTTGTTCGCTCCATGGGTCACCAGCCGCTCCTGGTGATCCATGTGGGCACAAATGATGTGGCCAGGCAGGGTGTGGTTGGGACCACTAGGGACTTAGAGGCCTTGGGGAAGAAACTCAGGGAGCTGAAGGCCCAAGTGGCCTTCTCGTCAATCTTACCTGTCTGGGGATTTGGGCCAGGAAGGGACAGGAGGGCCTCCGAGGTGAACGAGTGGCTTAGAGTGTGGCGCCACAAGGCTAGGGCTGATTAGGAGCTGAGACTTGCCAAGAATATCAAGAGCAACAAAAAGGGCTTCTTTCAGCAGGTAAATAGGAAGACGAAGGGGAGACAATTGGTGGGACCACTAAATAAGGAGGAAGGTGATCCAGTGACTGATATGAGGGAACAGGCACAGATGGTAACTGACCATTTTGCCTCAGTGTTCTCCCCAGAGCAGGACGGGGGATATCTGCATAGGAGATTAGATGAGGCTGGGGACTTAGGGGCACAGATTAGAGTCACCCCCCTTGAAGTTGAGGGGCTCCTCAGGGCATTGGACATTACAAAGGCGCCCGGCCATGATGGGTTACACTCGAGAGTACTTAGAGAGTTGGCAGGGGTTCTCTCATGCCCGCCTGCCTCCATTTTTGAGACATTGTGGAGAACGGGTGTAGTTTCAGAGGACTGGAGGGTGGCATCAGTGGACCCAATTTTCAAAACGGGTAGTAAAAAGGATATCGGGAATTATAGACCAGTTAGCCTTACGTCCATTGTAGGAAAAACAATAGAAAGGCTCATAATAGAGAGAGATCTAGTGATGCTAGATAGGGAAGAGAGGCTGACAGCCACACAACACTGCTTCTGCAAAAACAGGTAATCCCAGACAAACCTTGTGGAATTCTATGACAAGGTTTCAAGGTGGCTAGATGGAGGGGATGCAGTGGATGTGGTATCCCTGGATTTCAACAAGCTCTTTGACAAAGTGCTCCATGATAGCCTGGTGGAGAAACTGAGGAGTTTTGGGATACACCAAAGCACTGTCTGGTGGATTAGGGCATGGTTGGCTGACCGAAAGCAGAAGGTAACCATTAGCGGGGAATCATCGGGATGCCAGCCATTGACAAGCAGGGTCCCCCAGGGATCTGTCCTAGGGCCGATCCTGTTTAATCTTTTCATTAATGACATGGAAGAAGGGGTGAACAATCTGCTGATCAAATTCGCAGATGATACTAAAACTGGAGAGTGGCCACAACTGAGGAGCAGGTACTCCAGATCCAAAAGGATCTGGACAGACTATGGAAGTGGGCAGGAGACAACAGGATGGCGTTCAATGTGGGTAAGTGCAAGGTCTTGCACTTGGGGCATAGGAATAGGTGTCATAAGTACAGGTTAGGTGACAAGTGGCTGGAGAGCAGCACTTGCGAAAGGGACCTCGTGGTACTGGTTGACTGCAGGCTAAATATGATGCAGCAGTGTGATGCGGTGGACAAGAGGGCGAACGCCACCCTTGGTTGCATAACCGGAAGTGTGGCTTCTAGATCAAGAGAGGTATTACTACCACTCTACACGACTCTAGTGCGCCCACAACTGGAGTATTGTGTTCAGTTTTTGGCCCCTCTTTACAGAAAGGAGATAGTCAGGTTGGAGTCAGTGCAGCGTAGGGCCACAACATTGGTCACCAGTTTGCTGGGGATGCCGTATGAGGCCAGACTGAGGGAACTGGGTCTCTTCAGCCTGGAGGAGACTCAGAGGGGATATATTGGTGACATACAGGTATGTGAGGGGATGTCACATGGAGATCGGTAGAGACCTGTTCTCCCCTGCAGAGGAAGGCAGTACGCTCTCCAAAGCTCAGGGAGCCAAGGTTCCATTTGGATGCCAGGAAGCATTTCCTGACAGTTAGGACCCCAAGGGTGTGGAATGGGCTTCCATGAGAGGTCGTTGAGGCCCCATCGGTACGGGTGTTCAAGGATAGGCTGGACGTCCACACAGTGGGCATGACGTGAGTGGAGCCGGCTGTTGCCGCAGGTCAGACTAGATGGCCGGGGAGACCCCTTATGACTCGCTCTGTGTGGGAATTCATTGCTGGGTCATGCTGTACTCACGTACCACACGAAGACCAAGAGTATTGTAATTTACCTATGTAACCATATATGGCTTGTAACCATATAAGGCTTGTAACCATATAAGGCTTGTAACCTAAGCATTAAGGTGTTGGCTGCTTGTATACGACGGCTAATTGGCTGTATTCAAATGCCTAGGTAAAAAGTGTGAAGTAATAAAAGCAGATGCCGGTGGTGAGGGGG
>NW_025335353.1:639470-752960 GCF_004798865.1 Varanus komodoensis
TTTGGCCACCTAATGAGAAGGAAGGATTCCCTGGAGAAGAGCCTAATGCTGGGAACAATAGATGGCAAAAGAAGAAGGGGACAGCAGAGAATGAGGTGGCTGGATGGAGTCACTGAAGCAGTCGGTGTGAGCTTAAGTGGACTCCGGGGGATGGTGGAGGACAGGAAGGCCTGAAGGAATGCTGTCCATGGGGTCGTCATGGGTCAGAATTGACTTCGTGACGAACAACAGTAACAACAAATGTTTTTATATGTTTCTATGTTTTATAGGGATTCAGTAAAAATGCTGCATTTACAACAGTGGACATTCACTGGTGAGAATTGGGCAACTTGTCCCAATGTCCCAAACAGATAGTTTCAGCTTTTCAAATAGGTTTGTGCCTCCTACCATCCTCTGCTCCTTCTTGGCCTCCCATTTTGGCATCCTTGCTGCTACAAGGAAATCCTCTCTGATTCCCACTCACATAAGTGAGGGTGTGTTTTCAAAAGAAGACACCAATGAAAGAGAACCTAAACCACAAGGTGAATGCATATTACTGGAAGGCGTCCAAGGAAAATGCAATCTAAAAGCCCCACTACTAAGAGGGTATGTATAAGTGTGGGTCTCCTAGAGTGAGGGCAGACCCTGCTGTTCAAAAGACACCAGAAGCAGAGTGTCTTCCTCTTTAGCCCCTTTTTCAAGTCTCTTTTGCCTTTCATATTCTGACCCCTTTGAGGAACATTCGGTTTAACAACAGTGCTGGAATGGAAGTCTCTTTCATGGATGATGGAAGAGATAAGACATCCTCAACTGGATCTGCTCCCCCAGTGTATCTTTTTCTGCTGTGAAAGTTGGAGGAATGGATTTAATGGCTCCCCCAGGCTAGAACTTCACCATTCAGGCTGTTGCAATCATGTGGGCTGCAAAGGTGGGAGTAAAATGCATGGAATGGGAACACTCAATAATGTTTTAGTTCTGTCCCTTTTGGACCGAAGCTGCCTTCCTAGAGAGGAATATTTGGCCTTGCATGTGTAGGGTTCCAATGGACCATGAAGGGAAATGACCACACCATGGACAACTTCTTTTTGCTATAGCCAGATTGGATGGCGATGGATGCTATTTCCTGAAGTTTGCTTTGCTGAGGCCTACTTAATAGGTGCTGGGGTGCTAGGCCGCTAAAGGGAAGTTTTACGAGGACACACTTCACCCAAGCACATCAAGGGGTTCTGGCAAGATTAAAGAGAGAAGGCCAGTAGGTGTTTGAGTAGTGCTGGAGCCAGGAATTAAATGACCTATACAGACCAGTCAGTTGATGGAAGGCAGTGCATCTTCCAGGTGCAACAAGGCCTTTGGGACGCAGCAAGGAACCAGAAAATTTCACCCAAATCTTGGTCCCATGTGGTAGCTGTGTGAGAGGTGCTGATGGTCTTCATTGCCTAGATTTGTGTAGTGAAAATGTGTCAGAAATTTAGAGCTCGCCGATGCCTTTTCCACCATGTCCTTTAGATGGACTGACCCAGACCTGTGGAATGCAAACCACTTCAGGAGATGTAAAGTTTTGGACTTAATCACTTGGCAGGTTCTAGATGGAACATCTGTAGACCCTCTCACTGCTAGAGAACACCATGACTTTGGATTCAGCTGGAGTTTAAAGTCATGTGTTCTTCCTGGCAATCCTTCCTACATGGCCCCAACAATCTTCTTAATCCCAATTTGGTTTGGGATCAAGCATAGCAACATCTGCATACAGAAGAATGGAAATTGGTTTTGTAGCCAATTTAGGATCAGGAATGCTGGAGAAGTTAGGCTCCAACACTGTCATTTCTATATCAGTTAAACAGTGCAGGAGGGAGGAAGCAGCCTTGTCAGACTCCCCTTGTAACAAGCAGGGATCCAGAGTTGCCCATCTGGCAAGCATCACACCTTCCGCAAGATGTTACTACATAAGAAAATGACTAGAAAGAAAAGTCATTTTTTCTATACTGAAAAGATGCACTTTGTCCTTTAGTCCAGTGCAGGAAATTGAATCAAATGCAGTCCTCAGTTCACTAAAAGTTGGATACAATGTGCCATCAGCTACCATAGCTTATGCAGGGATCTACATCCATAATAGCGAAGTTGAATGACTTTTACTTGATCTGAGAACCAAAATGACACAATTACCTCCAGGATGGAAAAATGTGATTGAAAAAAGAAATTGATTGGGCTGAGCTTAATAAATTTTTTCTCCAAATCATGAAATGTATACATTATGTTTTTCTTATGAGATGGTCTCTGCTATTCAGACTGGGCCTCAAGACAATGATGTAGCATTTGGGGAGAAAGATACATCGCAGGAGACCAGCCCCAGAGGCCAAGATGGAGAAGACCCCCATGGCCACTTCCCCTTGGTGCTCAGGTAAGTGGGCACAAAGGAGACCCACACGCTGCAGAAGACCAACATGCTGAAAGTGATGAACTTGGCTTCATTGAAGCTGTCGGGCAGTTTCCTGGCCAGAAAAGCCACACTGAAGTTGAGAAGAGCCAGGAAGCCCATGTAAGCCAGGACAGTATAAAACATGGTGATGGAGCCTTCATTGCATTCTACAATGATCTCTCCAGAGAGAGCATGAAAGTCCAGATTTTGGTAAGGGGAAGCAGTCAGTAACCAGACAGCACAGATCACAGCTTGGATGAGGGGACAGACCAGCACAATGGAGGCTCTCAGTGGTCTCTCCAAGAGTCTACTTGCCATGTTCCCTGGCTTGCTGGCCATAAAGACCAAGACCACCATGATGGTTTTTGCCAATGCACAAGAAACTGCAACTGAGAAGGTGATGCCAAAAGCAGCTTGTTGCAGAAGACAAGTGATCTTTGTGGGTCGACTGATGGAGAGGAAGACCATTCCTCTTTCGTCTAATCCCTCTAACCACCTACCACCTCCTTTCGCATCCATGGTGGCACTGTCCTCCGCCTTCCCACCTTACTGACTAGGGGTATTGTCAAGGCTTGCTCCTCCAAAACCTCCCTTTGGAGTGCTATCCACCCCTCCACAAATTGCTTACCTTCCAGTAACCAATCCCAGGAGACTTTCCGCAGTCTGTCCTTCAGTTGGCCAAAGTTGGCCCTCTTGAAGTCCCAGCTTCTAGTGCTCCACCTGCTGCGTGTCCCCAGTCGCCTGATCTCAAAGCAAAGGATGGAGTGATCACTCGCATCCAGAGCTCCCCTAATCTGTACTTCATCTATCAGCTCCTCCCTATTGGTCAAGACCAAGTCAAGGATCTTTCCCCCCCCATCGCCTCTTGGACCCTCTGTGTGAAAAACCCTCCCTCTATAGCTTCTAGGAAGCGACGTGACCTGGCTGTCACCCCTGAGTGAGTCTTCCAAGTAATATCCAGGAGATTGAGATCTCCCATAATTACTGTGTCTCTCCCCCAAGATATCCTTAGAATCTGGCCTGTCAGGACATCATCCAAGGTCTCAAGTTGACCTGGAGGGCGATAACATACCCCCACTGTCAGGTTTCTTAACCCCTAAGTTTCACCCAGACTGCCTCTACTGAATCCCCATCTGTGCTGCATTCTATCTCACTGCATTCTATCCCTTCCCTTATGTATAAAGCCATGCCCCCACCTCTCTTTCCCTTCCTGTCCTTTCTAAATAGGTGATACCCTTCTATGTTCACATTCCAGACTTGCCTTTCATCCCACCAAGTTTCTGTGATTCCCACCAGATCATACCTTCCTATTCCCAGGAAAGCTTCAAGCTCTTCCTGTTTATTACCCATGCTCCTAGCATTGCTGTACATGCACCTCAACTCCTTCCCACCGCTTCCTTTCCTTGGAGTTCCCAGCCTCCTCCTTTCTACCATCTTCCCTGGTTCCTGGCCCCTCTCTGTAGGAGTCCTGTCAGTCCGTGCAGTATCTCTAAAACCCTGCTCCCAGAGCCCTGATTCCCCCCCTACACTTGTCCAGTGCAGACACGTTACTGGGCAACCTGAACCCCCCCCCCCCCCCCCCAGCTCAGTTTAAAGTCCTCTGGACGAAGCTCGCTAGAGCATCTCCGAAGGACCTTTTCCCCATCCTTGTGAGGTGTAACCCATCCCTTGCCAGAAGTCCATTGGCAAGAAAACAAATGCCGTGGTCAAGGAACCTGAAGCGTTCCTTCTGGCACCACACCCTAAGCCAGTCGTTCACCTCAGAGGCCCTCCTGTCCCTTTCTGGCCCAAATCCCTGGACAGCTAAGATTGACGAGAAGGCCACTTGAGCCTTCAGCTCCCTGTGTTTCTTCCCCAAGGCCTCAAAGTCCCTGGTGGTCCCAACCACACCCTGCCTGGCCACATCGTTTGTGCCCACATGGATCACCAGGAGTGCCAGGTGACCCCCCAGAGCGGACAATATGCTCCACTCTGTCCTTCACATGCCGGATGCATGTGCCCGGCAGGCAGCAAACCTCCCTTGTCTCCAGGTTGGGGCAGCACACTGCTGCCTCAGTGCCCCTCAGCAGGGTGTCCCCAACAACAATCACCCACCGCTGTACCTTCCCGGTGCTGGTGGGTGGCCATGCCCTGGTCCTCGCCTCTCCTGCAGTGGCCCCCTTGCTGCCTGACATCCCAGGTTGGGGGTCCTGCTGGTCCCCCGAGGCTTCATCAGCCCCAGCCTCCCGAACTGGAGAGAACCTGTTTCCCAGCTCCAGATTGGTGCCAGGAGAAGGAGGAGGCCGTGCTGGCCTCCTCCTCCTGTGGGTGACATACCTCCATGTCTCCACAGCTGCTCCTCCCGTGGTCTCTCCCTCAGCCCTCTGTCCAGAGGGGGGCTGCTCCTGGGGGGCCTGGAGAGCTCTCTTGGCCCTCAGACACCTCATCTCCTCTTCTGGCAGGGTCACCATCTTGCACCGAGGGCAAGTGTATCCCTGCCTCTCCTGGGGGAGAAGGGAGAACATGTCGCAGCTCTTGCAGTGGACAGCAACACCCGTGACTCCCGCCAAGGTCATCTCCTGGTCTGCCATTGGTATCCCTTCCGAGACCTTACCTTGATCCCCTGCCTTGTCTATCCTGCAGTTCCTCTCACTCACCCAGTTCTCCCAGACAAAAACCCACTCGCACACACACACAAAGATAAAATAAACTTAAATTCATATTAGAAGAAAAACAAAGCAAAGCAAAGCACAGCACAAACAAAACAAAACAAAACAAACAAACAATCATACCCCTGTGTCTCAGGGAAGGGAGTCTCCAGACAGCCCATGCTGCAGCTAAGGGACACAGACAAGGGACGATGCCTTGTCCGTCCCTCAGGCCGTTGGCCCTGCCTGTCTGCTTCCTCCTGGCTGTTCTAGCCTCTCTGGCCCTGCCCCACTTCCTCTCTGCTGCTCCTGGCCCTCTGCTCCCCCGCCCAGCTCCTCCCTTGCCTTCCCCAGTCCCCTGGCCACTCAGCACTCTCTCCCAGCCTGTGCCTCTGCTGTTCTGCTGCTCTGCCAAGAGGCCAGAGCCAAAAGGTGCATACTACATCCTCATGCTACAGTCCAACACCAGGGACTGCAGTGATAGTGATGGAAGGAGACAAGAGCTGCTGAGTTACAGGGTAAGAAATCTCTGAAGCAACAGAAAATAAAAGGAGCTGTGCTGGAAAATTTCCCTGCATGTAAGTCGGATTTCACAGGTAAACAATTACCAGAAATAAAATTTGAAATTTGCTCAACTGCCTTTGCATATGCTAAGCTGTCTTCTTAATTCTGTAATCATTGGAGGATGTTCATAGGGCCACACGACAAATGAAAGTACACATTCATTCACTCCAGTGTGGAAAAAAGTGATTCAGAATATTGATTGATTGAGCAGCAAATAATGAACAAAATTTCCTCTGAAACCTCTGAAACCACAGAAACGGGTTAGAGGTCCGAAAGGAGTTTTCAAATTGTCCTCTGCACAGTGGCTGATTTCCACCGGAATCCATTCCTATGTCATTGCTCAATTTCCTCCTCAAATTTTACTCTTTGCTGTGGCTATTTCTGTAATGAGCATGCTTAAGGAATTCTCAAGAAATGACTTTTGAAACTTCTCCAAATACTTTTGCGGGTGAGAGTCTCTCACCTTAATCCTGTTATGATCAGAGTACCCTCACAGAACCACATTAAAAATAAAGGTAGACATGACTTTTTTTAGGTTGTAGCCATCTTTGTGTTGTACCACATTATTGCCAGTGGTGAAAAAAGGTAGCTCAGAATACTGATTTATTCTGGAGCCAAATAATGAACATAATTTCACAAAATAATAAATGGTTAGATTTTTCTTATGAGGTGACCTCTGCTATTAAGACTGGGCCTCAAAAGAATGATGTAGCACTTGGGGAGAAAGATGCATCCCAGAAGACCAGCCCCAGAGGCCAAGATGGAGAAGACCTCCACAGCCACAGCGTACTTCCCCTTGGTGCTCAGGTAGGTGGGCACAAAGGAGACCCACACACTGCAGACGACCAGCATGCTGAAGGTGATGAACTTGGCTTCGTTGAAGCTGTTGGGAAGTTTCCTGGCCAGGAAAGCCATGATGAAACTGAGAAGAGCCAGGAAGCCCATGTAAGCCAGGACAGTGTAAAATATGGTGATGGAGCCTTCATTGCATTCCACAATGATCTCTCCAGCCAGGGAATAGAAGTCCAAGTTGGGGAATGGAGGAGAGGTCAGCAACCAGAAAGCACAGATCATGGCTTGGATGCACGGAAAGACCAGCACAATGGAGGTTGTCAGTGGTCTTCCCAAGAGCTGACTTGCCAGGCTTCCTGGCTTGGTGGCCATAAAGACCAAGACCACCATGACTGTTTTTGCCAACACACAGGAAAGTGCAAAAGAGAATGTGATGCCAAAAGCAGTTTGTCGCAGAAGACACGTGAGCTTTGTGGGTTGACCAATGAAGAGGAAGGAGCAGAGGAAGCAGAGCAGGAGAGAGATGAGGATCATGTAGCTGAGGTCTCGGTTGTTGGCTTTCACAATGGGTGTGTTGTGATATTTCATGAAAGTTGCCAATACAGCAGATGTGCTGAGACTAAGGAAAAGAAGCAGGGAATCCAGAAGGATACCAAGTGTCTCTTTATGGGAAAGGAAATGGATGTGCTTGGGAATGCACCGGTCATGGTTATTGTTTGGATGCTGATCCTGGGGGCACAGAATGCACTGAGCTGCGTCTGAAATGAGCAAAAGCATCTCAACCAGGACACAGAATTTATTTCTCTGGGGGCAGCCCCCACCCTCGAAGGACCAAGTGGAGATCTCTTTTTCCTAGCTTAACATACATCCTTAATTAAGCATGGGGAAATAGGCCATATGTCTAAAATATTTAAAATATCCTATTCACACTTATTTGCATAAGATACATGATGAGCCTTTTCTCATGAAGACTATGCTTTATATGAAAATGAAAAAAGGGAAGTACAGATATCTGTCCCCTCCAGTATTACATTCATTTGCGGTCTAACTTAAATTAGAATATTAAGCACAATTCCACTTCATGGTTTGCACTGATCTTGGAGATCTGTTTGTGCTGAGGCTGGAGAGCAGGCAGCAGAAACTATGATGGAACAAGGAGAGATTGTGGATGGGCCCACCAGCTGCCCATATGAGCATTTTGACCAAAGAACATTAGCTCTCATGTACACTCAACCCATTGAGAAACCATGTCTTCAAAGGAAATTTGAAATGCAAGGATGGAAAAGAATCTATCTATGACAGCATTCACCAGCTACAGTGTGAAATTCTGCACTATTTACAAAGAACTTAACTTCCATAAATATTGAACACTGCATAAACCAGAAGAGCATAGAGGTCTTCAATGTAGGGGGATTAATCCTGCCAAAAAGATAAAATCTTCTCCTTTCCTTGATCTTTCCCTTGGGTCCCACACCACTCCTGTTTGACTCCCCTCAGCTTTTATACATGACTCCAAATTGGGGGGTACCTGCTGAGGTAGAAACCATCCCTTCTGCGCAAGGTTCACACGTGTAGCAGCAAATGGGCTTCCCCTCTGGAACTTTCCTCCAGTGCCCTGGAGTGCAGCTCTCCACACACCTCACATGGGGCATTGTCTAAAAGGAAAAGGGAAAAAAGGCTTAATCATATTTGGAGGAGAGAAATGCACTGAAGATGTTCCCAACTGTGATTCCACTAATGTGAGTGTTGCATTGCTTGGAAGTTTGGGTCACCATTTCAGGAAGAATGAAAGGAGAGGTTCCTATTTATTCCCTCCTGAGGCAGAACCTGGATCCCTTGAGGCCACCCACTGCTGGATCCCACCAGATGTCCATCATCCCCACTCTTCAATAGCACTGTCAGTATCTGTCTAGGAACATAGACAAGGCACTCTTTTTTCACCTTCTGCAAGAGTTCTAAGAAAAAATCTTGGGAATTTGTGTGAGGAAACCTTGTCCTTTATAAGTGGACACTAAGATCGAACTTTCCTGTACTTGGTGGGTCTCTCAAAGAAGCAAAGCATCTTTTCCCAAAGATTGGAATTGTGCCATGCATCTGCTTGAAGAACCCAAATGTTTCACTCCAGCCCCACCTTCGTGGCCCACACGATTGATGCAGAGTTGATATAGAAGTCTTTGCCTGGGGGAGCTCCATGATCAACCCATCCAATCTTCACAGGGTACAAAGTTCCATTTGGGGACAAGCTCCAGTTCAAAATGTCATATCTCCTCTCTTTTTCATTGAAAGACACTTCCTCCCCAGCACTGTTGTTAAAAAAGATATTCCTCAAAGGATCAAGAATATGAAAATGCAGAAATGATCAGAACAGGGGACCGTAAGTGGAAGTGTCTTCCAAGAGACCCTGAGTCCCATTAAGTTAAGCAACCTATTTTTCCTTCCTTTTCTATTGTCTACTTGTTAGATGCAGCCAATTCCAGTGCTCTCCATTCACGTAGGATGGCATACTGGCATGGGCATCTTAGATTGGTGTCGTCTTCTAATACAGTATTTTGACAGGGGAGCTGAAAAATATTTACTCATGGAAGTCCGGAGTCAAATTTTGGGTTTTACACAGTCTGGAAGCAAGTTTCAAGGAGGGTTGGGCCCACTTTGACAGGTGGACAACTTCTATGAGATAAGAGTTTAATTCTGGGGTGGGACTTGCTTGGACCTCACTTCCCATTCAGAACAATGGCAAAAGCATCAGTTTTCAGAAGTCCCATCAGTCTCTGCTAGGCTCTGCTCACTTTTCGGTTCCAATTCATGGAAAGTGCATCCATAGAGATAAATTCACAGGATTTCCCGTGATTTCCCATTTCCTGTGGTTTCCCTAATTTAGACTTCATTCCAGAAAAACGTTGCTTTTCAGGAACGATTGCCAGAGAAAACACCAAGGCTCCCTGGCTAAGTTCATGACTTCTAAATACAGATATTACCTGCCATGGCTGAATGGCTTGAAGCCTCTTTCCTTTCCTGGTCAGTGAATATTTCCACCCAGAAGAGGACAGGGCATGTAGCACATGTGCCACAGTGTAGACCACATTGTAGGTCCGGTAGCTGTTCCTGATCATGTGCAATTGGAACTGGAATGTTGTTGGATCCTCCTGCAGCTCCCGCCCTGTACACTTTCTCTTTGATGGTAGAAGGGGTTTCCCCGATCTCACAAACATACAGTTAAATGCACGTTCCCACCAGACACGAAGAAAAATGTTCCCATTTGGCTTGAATGGATCTAATGCCAAGAAGAAACGCTTGAATCCTGGAACTTCTCTTGTATGAGTGCTGAACTGCAAACCTCCATGAAGGTTCTTTAAAGTTGTTCTGAACTCACGGGGGGAGCTTGTTTCAACTTCCGAGTGGAGGTCAGAATCCAGACCGTATGAAATGGAATTTTAGTCCTTTTTTCATCATTAAATATCTGCTGTCCTAGTAAACTTATTGCAGTATTGTCACCACAGAAAACTACGGCTTCTGCTTCTGACCTCCGACGGTGAATACATTCACTTAACTGTTGATCCTTTGGTGCAATATCAACAGTTGAGAACATTTGAGTGAAGGCCACACAGAGGTTAGTCTTCTGCAGCAGGGGGGGCAGTGCCTGGAGGAAACGCTCACCATGGTCATCGCTCTCAACAAGCAGCCCAATCCAGTTCCAGTGGAAATGCAGCAGCAGCCAGATGAGGCCCTCATACCGAGGAATTTGGGGGGTATTGATCTGGAGGAACAATGGAAATAGCATTCCCTCCCCCAGAAAGCAGTGCAGCAAGCAGCATGTGGTTTGAAGAAGGGAAAATCATGATATTAATTCATATGAGTATTTGGTTGCATATAGAAAACATGGATGTTTCTTTTGTGGACCAAGCTTTCATTCTATAGTAGCAATGAGTTGAATTGCATGGAGTGCTATCCCAGGGCAGGCATATTTCAGCTGGGATAAATAAGTAGAAAGGGAAGCTCTCAGTTTCCACTTCTCCACCCCACGTACCATGGGTCTTTTCACCCACTGACATGAGCAAACGCCCACTCCTAGTGTCAGCATGTCTACCAATGCGAGCACTTACATGGACCAAGCCCTAGCAGTGGGACTATCCATGGGAGGAAAGAGATTGGCTCTGATTTCAAGTGTGCATCTAACTGTCCGCATATGCAGAGCTTTGGAGCTTTAGGGCTGGTCTCCAATGAAAATTTGTCCAGAAGAAATAGAGCACAAGATAGGGGGGGGGGGGGGAATGGTACTGTGGCTTCCTTAGAATGAGAAAATGCCGGAGTTCAGACCATTTCTGCTTTGATCTAAAAGCATATCACTGAAACTCATGGAAAGGAAAGAAGAACTTGGTATGAACCATGTTGCAAAAATCCCAGGTACACTGAGGACCATTTTACACACAGGCCAACTAATTGCTCACAGCAAGCCCATGTAGAGGACACGTGGCAGAGCATGTGTGACATAGCTTTGCTTTCTCTTGGCATGCAAATTTTGATTTTCCCAGAAGTAACCTCAGACCAATTATTTATTATATTTAATCTTGTATTTACATGGTTTATTTATTCTTCCAACAATCTCAAGGAAACTTCAGAAAACTTAAACAATCCTCCTTATACTTTCAGTCAAGTCCTCCCAATGAGGTAGGTTTGGCTGAGATTGTGTGACTGGCTCAATCTCACCTAGAGTAGTCCAGGTCTGGGTGGAGACTAGAATGGAGACTGCCAGACTCCCAATCCCACTCTTAACCAGGAGACCACTCAAGCTCTCTTGGGGACAGGAAGCCTTTGATGCGGAATACATCCCTTTGTGAGATGCTGCGTGGACTTGTATCACAACCATCCCTATGAAGCTGCTCATTTGCTGATGCCAGGAAAACTTCTGTCCAGTTTGTAGCACCCGCTCTATTTCTTTCTCTATTAGGTTGCAAAAGAATACCTGATATTGCTCTCATTTGGCCATCTGAGTAAAACACACCTTTTATTACCCAAGACTCTCCCAAGATTCATTCCTGGCTTCCTCCAAGGTGGTCACAATGCAGCCACACCAGTGGAGAAGATCCCCTGCCCTATGATCCACAATTGAAGAAACAAAACCCTCACTACAGGGATGAACCTGTGCTCAGCGTTGGACCTTCTATCTGCAGCTCTTCACATACCTCTCTCCAGATGAACACATTTACCTCTGGGATCTTGAACATGTCCATTAAGGGTGCAATCCCTGATGCAGATTTGGAGTCAAAATCCTGTATCACAGAGATCAGTTGACCCTGCTTGTCACATTTATAGTTGGGACTCCATCTCTTTCGTGTAGACAGCAGGAGGAGGCTGTTCTGGTGCACTACTCTGATGAGGTTCTCATTATCATAGATGCGGAATCCAAGTGTGATGCTGGGAAAGAAGGCCGGATCCTTGTTGAGCTCAGTGATGGCAAACACGAAAGCCAGGATGCTGTGGAAGTTTTTGATGCGTGACCTGTTGTGGTGAGAGGAATATCAAGACATGGGTGAAACAAAGAATTGGGACCTTTTTTTCTTCAAACAAAATTGCCCCAGGATCCCTGCTCATAGGCTCACTCTACCCATGTTTCCTGTGCCTCAACACCCTTTCTTGTACCAATTCTTTCACTAATCCCCACACAGAGCCTGCCCTACAGGAATTTATTTATTTATTTATTTAGAAAATTTCTATGCCGCCCCATTCGCCAAAGCCTCGGGGCAGCTTACAAAACATCAGTTAAAATATAGAACACTAAAAATATATAACACATTAACAATATAAAATAAGTCACCCTGGCCAATTCATCAGAGTATTTCCCAACCAATCCCAGGAACCATCAGGAATCCCAGAACTTTCTGTAAAACTGTCAACTTTTTCTCAATGATCAAGACCAGTTAAAGAATGACAGTGAAACAGAATGGAGGCTCTACTACCCAAGAAGGGGGTTTCATGATCAATCCAAGAATTTCAAGATAGGTCTTGGTAAACTTTCCCTCAAAACCCAGGACTGTGGCTTCCTCTCAGTGCAGGCATGGTGAATTCAAACATGATAAATCCATGAGATGATGTAGAACATCTTCTCATTAAGCCTGCTATGGCAGAATTCCTACTTCACATAGACTAGAAAAAAAATTTGTTTGTTTGTTTTACAAGAATGATTGAGGAACACCTTCAAATGCAGATTCTCCCAGGCTCTGACATTGGCATGTCTAAGGAATGCTGAGAGACAGAGAGAGAGAGAGAGAGAAGATGAGAGGGTGGGAGGGAATCCTGGAGAAGCCCTGCTAACCCCTCACTTTGAGAGGATTTGCTACCTAACAAAGGCCAGGATATACTCTTGACGCAAGGCCAAGCTGACTTTTTTTTTTTTTGGCCAAAGGACCAAGAGAGAATGGTCTTTCCATACTCTGAAATCCAGGGAATGCAACGAACTTCCACTAGTAACAGGAGAGGATCAGCTAGATAGACTGAGGTTCTCTCTGCAAAGAGGAGAGCTCTCTGCTGCCTCCTTTAATTTTACTCAGATCCAAGTAGTTAGAGAAGTGTTGCCCAGAGTATACTATTCAGAAGAATTACTTTTTAGCATGGCAGCATGGATATTGTTCCTGGGTGGTGAAAGCACCTGTGTTTCTTGAAGGAGCATAGTCAAAATGAAAGCCAAGGACATTGCTTTTCTTTCCTTCTGCTTTTGAAGACCTCTTGGAAAAGGAATCAACTCCATCCTTCTTGAATGTACTCAGTATTTCTGCATTTTTTAGTTGTTTGGCACAAGGATTATTCCATGGAATAGACTCACTGCTGACTAACTCAGGTTCTCTCAGCCCCAATTCTCAGAGCCCCTCTTTGGGCAACTGTGAACACCACACAACCACAATTGCATGCAAAAGCCTCTCCTCTGCAACCTGAAATCATCCAGAGCATCCAGTTGAGTGCACCGCCAGTTTAGAATCTGGGATGGAGGCAGCAGGTCTCCAGCTCCTCTGCTGCAACTCTTCAATCTGCTTGAGGTTCCCCTCCTGGACTGTGCTCCTTACCTGAAAGACTCAGTCATGAAACTAATGAATTCTGGACTTGGGAATGTTGTTGCCAACAGTTGTCAAACTGAGCCAAAATCATTTCAACTAGAAAAAAAGTCAGGCATCCTCATTTTTTCTTCTCTTGAGCTCCATAGATTGTGGTGGGAGGAAGCATATCTGGTGCTATGTTGAAACAGCCAGTAGTGAGAAAGGCTGCCTGAATCACTCTTGGAACTCAAGCAGTCTGTAGATCTTAGACCAGAACCCCACCTTCCCATCACTGTTCTGGATGGAGTCTGCTTAGGACAGGAATGGCAGGGCAGCTTTTCACCTTCCAGGAATTTTCAACACAAGAACAAGCTGCTGTTTCCTTCTCAGTCTGTGCTTGCACAGCTCCCCTCTGGATGAGGATAGTGGAGAAAACCCAAGTAGCTGAGGGTCCTCCTGGGAGGTTTCTGAGACTTTTGTGCCTATCCTTTTCCTCCTCAGCAGAATCTTGGACACCCCTCCTGGAACAAGACCTCTTTTCTCAAAGCATGCATGCAAACATGCATGCCAGATCCCTTTCATGAAAACTTACATTGGATTAAATATGTGGTTTCCTTTGGGAAATCTATGGAAGTCATCTTTCTTGGAATAGAAGAATCTGCCAAAGAGTAAATTCCCACCAACAATCAGGTCTTCTGGCCTGTAGTAGTCTCCTGGCTGTGCAAACACCTGCTCCCCAGCACAGCTGGTCCTCGGCATACTATCAGTGGTCTGAGGCAGGGGCCAAAGCAGTGAGGCCAGCAAGATCCTCAGCATCCCAGAGAGCTGTCCCTCCCTGATCAATGAGGCACACACAAGCAGTCACTTTGCATCCCCAGCCCAGCAGGGGACTGAATCATAAGGAGGGATGCAAAGATGGCGCGTGACTGGCACAATCGCAGCCTCATGTGGAGGGGCCCAGATCACATTTGTAGCAGCAGCACTTTCTCTGGGATTTCTGTTATTGAACTCCTGCACTGAATTCCCTATGGAATTGATCCACAGAACAGGAATAATCACACTCAGAGAACTGCACAGGTGGAAAACAGTGTTGCATCATTCCTTTCTTTGCTGCAGCCATTGAGGAATTGCAGAGAGTTGCCATTTTCTGCCCCTTGACCTGCATCGCTCAATCCCCTCCCATCCAGGATGGAGAAAAGGCTGGGCCCAATTTATGTGAAAATATTGTTGGATCAGAAAGCAAGGGGTGTTTCCTGGTTGTAGAAGCACATTGGCATGTCTGAAAGAATGGTCTGGAAATACAGAAGACAGCCAATGCTCCTGTCCCCATTGGCAAAGACCTAGTGGACCGATCACTATGTCCAGTTGTTTGCCCAGCAGTTCAATTAAGTGGCCAATGTCTGGATTGCTGTTTTGGAGATGATGAACCCACAAGGACTGGCCACATGGCCATTCACTAACTAATTGAATTAAGGTCATTGCTATGCTTCCCAATAGCTACGGCTTCCTGGACAGACAACAGGAAACGCATCTGGGAGTAAACATGCCAGGACTAATGTCAGAAGCCTCCCATGAATGTGCTGCAGCAAGTCAGGGACGGGTTCTGGAAGGGTTTTCATTGGGGCAACACATTCAGTAATGTGAGGAAGAACTACGAGTGTTTGGCTGCACCTTATTGCTTTCTGGCTCTGTTGCTGGTGCTAGTTGCGAAGTCATGTCCGACCCTTTGCTACCCCAAGGACAACATTACTCCAGGCCTTCCTGACCTCCACCATCCCCCGGAGTCCACTTAAGCTCATGCCAACTACTTCAGTGACTCGATCTAGCCACCTCATTCTCCGCTGTCCCCATCTTCCTTTGCTGTCAATTGGTCCCAGCATAAGGCTCTTCTCCACTGACTCGTTCCTTCCCATTACGTGGCCAAAGTATTTGCGTTTCATCTTCAGTCTCTGGCCTTCTAAAAAGCAGTCAGGGTCGATCTCCTCTAGGACTGACTAGTTTGATCGCCTTGCAGTCCAAGGGACTTGCAGGAGTCTTCTCCAGCTACACAAAGACTTCAATTCTTCGGCTTGCAGCCTTCCTTATGGTTCAACATTCAAAGCCATACATTGCAACTGGGAAAACCATAGCCTTGGCTATATAAACATTTGTCAAAAGGATGCTGTCCCTGCTTTTTAGGATGCTGTCTAGATTTTCCATAGCTTTCCTCCCAAGGAGCAAGCGTCTTTTAATTTCTTGCCTGCAGTCACTGTCAGCAGTGATCTTGCAGCCCAAGAAAATAAAATCTGTCACTACCACCATTTCTTCCCTATCTATTTGAAAGGAAGTGATAAGACCGGATGCCATGATCTTAGTTTTCTTAATGTTGAGTTTCAAGCCAACTTTTTGCTCTCCGCTTTCAAACTCATTAAGAGGCTCTTTAGTTCCTCTTCACTATCTCCCATTAGAGTGGCATCATCTCCATATCTGAGGTTTTTGATATTTCTCCTGGCAATCTTAATTCCAATTTGTGATTCATCTAGCCCAGTCTTTCACTTGATGTGCTCTGCATATAAGTTAAATAGGCAGGGCAACAATATACAGGCTTGCTGAACTACTTTCTCAATTTTGAACCAATCAGTGGTTCCGTGTCCAGTTCTCACTGTTGCTTCTTGACCCGCATATAGGTTTCTCATGAGAAAATTAAGATGTTCTAGTACCCCCTTCTCTCTAAGAACTTGACACAATTTGTTGTGATCCACACAATCAAAATATTCAGCACAATCAATGAAGCAGAAGTAGATATTTTTCTGGAACTACCTAGCTTTCTCCATGATCCAGCATATGTTAGGAATTGCTCTCTAGTTCCTCTGCCTCCTCGGAATGCTCCCTGTACTTCTGGCAGTTCTCGGTCCACATACTGCTGGAGACTAGTTTGTAGGATTTTGAGCATAAATTTGCTACCATGTGAAATGAGTGAAATGGTGCAGTAGTTTGAACATTCTTTGGCATTGCCCTCTTTTGGAATTGGAATGTAAACTGATCTTTTCCCATCCTGTGGCCACTGTTGAGTTTTCCAAATTTGCTGGCATAATGAGTGTAGCACTTTAACTGCATCATCTTTTAGGATTTTGAATAGTTCAGCTGGAATACTGTCTCCTCCACTAGCTTTGTTGTTTCTCAGACTTCCTAAATCCCTTTTGACTTCATATTTCAGGATGCCTAGCTAGAGATCAGAGACCACCTCATTGTGGTTATCAGGGATTTTAAGCTTTTTCTAGCATACTTCTTCTGTGTTATCTTGCCACCTCTCCTTAATCTCGTCTGCCTCTGTTAAATCCCTGCCATTTTGGTCCTTTATCATGCCCATCATTGTATGAAATGTTCCCTTCATATCTCCAATTTTCTTGAAGAGATCTCTGGTTTTCCCTATTCTATTGTTTTCTTTTATTTCTTTGCACTGTTCATTTAAGAAGGCATTCTTATCTCTTCTAGAGATTCTCTGGAATTCTGCATTTAATTGGCTGTACCTTTCCTTTTCTTCCTTGCCTTTCCCTTCCCTTCTTTACTCAGCTATTGTAAAGCTCCCTCAGACAGCCATTTTGCTTTCTTGCATTTCTTTTTCTTTGGAATGGTTTTAGTTGCTACCGCTTGCACAATGTTGTGAACTTCAGTCCATAGTTCTTCAGATCTAATTCCTTAAATCTATTAGTCACCTCCATTGTATATTCATCAGGAATATGATTTAGGTTATATCTGAGTGGTCTAGTGTTTTTCCCTACTTTCTTCAATTTAAACCTAAATTTTGCAACAAGAAACTCATGATGTGAGCCACAGTCAGCTCCTGGTCTAGTTTTTACTGACTGTATAGAGTTTCTCTATTTTTGGTTGCAAAGCACATAGCCAATCAGATGTCTGTGTTGACCATGTGGTGATGTCCATGTGTAGAGTCGTCTATTGGCTTTTTGGAAAAGAGTGTTTGCTATGACCATCCTATTCTCTTGACAAACTTCTACCAGCCTGTGCCCTGCTTCATTTTGTACTCCAAGGCAAAACTTGCCTGTTATTCCGGTTATCTTTTGGCTTCCTACTTTAGCATTCCAATCCCCCATGATGATAAGGACATAATTTTTTTGAGTTAATTCTAGAAGGTGCTGTAGGTCTTCATAGAACCAGTCAACTTCAGCCTCTTCAGCACCAGTGGTTGGGGCATAGACTTGGACTATTGTGATGTTGAATGGTTTTTCTTGGATTCGAACTGAGATCATTCTGTCATTTTGGAGACTGTATCCCAGTACTGCTTTTCCTACTCTTTTATTTACTCTGAAGGCTACTCCATTTCTTCTGAGGGATTTTTGCCAGCAGTAGTATACTTGATGGTCATTTGAATTAAATTCTCCCATTCCTGTCCATGTTAGGTCACTGATTTCTAAGAAATTGATGTTCAGCCTTGTCATCTCTTGTTTGACCACGTTCAGCTTGCCTTGATTCATCTATCTTATATTACAGGTTCCTTTGGAGTATAGATTTTTACAACATTTGACTCTCCTTTTCCCTGCAGATGCATCCACAACCGAGTGTCCTTTCAGCATTTATTCAGCTGCTTCATTCTTTCTGCTGCTACTAGTACTTGCCTTCCGCTCTTGCTTTCCTTAGCATATTGGACACCTTCTGACCTGAGGGGCTCATCTTTCGGCTTCATATCTCTTTGCCTTTTGGTACTGTCCATGGGGTTTCATGGCAAGGATACTGGAGCGGTTTGCTATTTCCTTCTCCATTGGATCAGCTTTTGTCAGACCTCTCTGCTATGACCTTTCTTTCTTGGGTGCCCCTATAAAGATCAGCTCATAGCTTGTTTGAGCTATGCAAGTCCCTTTGTTATGGTCAGGCAGTGATCCATAAAGGGGTTCTGGCTCTATAGGATATTAAAAGCATGCCTGATATTTATCTCAGTAAGTGATCTCAATAAGACTCATTCCCACCTGGGATTTTTCACCCAACACTCCCAAGAGCATTGCTGACCTTTATTAAGTTGGTCACATTCATGAAAGAAGAAAAATCTTTTTGAGGTGAGGACCAAACTCGATGTCTCTGCCCAAAGGGGAATTTCCTACACTGGACAATTGCAGTGGCCAAGCAAGTTGCTCAGGCTCAGCAGTCAAGGTTTGCAGGCACAACTCTCATCCCAACCTTATCCAGGCCAGATATCCAAGGGCACCAGAGGTGGCAGGGCCAAATTACTTATTGCATACAGCTGGGGATGACTGTCATTCACCCCCCAGTCAACAGAGAGAGTGCGGCAGTGGCAGGAATAAAGGACTGATGTTTAGAAGAGGAGAACATCTTTTTTTCCTCTCACAGAGATGCTTCCTGCCCTGGAAAAGAGACTGGTTGTTTCCCTTCCTGAATTTTGAGTGCAGACCACAATTTAAAGGATGTGGATAGGCTAGGAGAGTAATAGCTTTCCTATTTTCTTTTCTTCATGGTGTAGCAAGAAATGATGGTTTTGAGGGCAAGTGGAGTCAACCATAGGTACTGAATCACTGATTGCTGCTATTGAATTTCCCACAAAATCAGTCATAAGTTTATACTTCTGAATAAAAATTTTTTTCCCTTTTCATTCGCACCCTCACCCCCTCTATGCAGAGTTTTCTGATCCCTGTATTTTCTGATAAAATAAAACATAATACAAATAAAATCCAGATCCACCCTGGCTGCAGATTTAAACCTATATAGCTGATGTTAAAGGTTATTAAAATATTGTTGAAATAAAAAGGTCTTAGCCTGGTGCCAAAAAACAAATAACAATGGCACCAGGCGGATTTCTCTGGGGAGCGCATTCCATAGGAATAGTCCCTCTTTGCCCGTAACTATTATGCCTTTATTTACATTGTGCAATAAATTGCACACTTCACATGACTTGTCACAACAGTGGGACTTGTATGGCATGTTGTCACATTTGCTCAGCTCCATGGCTTTATCAGCTCCATCTACCAAATTGCTTGGGAACAACACATCTGAACAGCATCTGGAGAGTCATCTGAATCTGAAGGTCCAACTTAGTGTCCTGAAAAATCAGTGCGTTGGACCTCATGGCCTTCTGGACCCTTCCTAATCTTCTGTTCTCTGATTCTCGGAATGCACCACTTCAGCCACACAGCACAGTGTCCAATGGGAAGCCTTCTTGCAGCGATGTCCCTTGGAGCTCACCCTGTCACACTTCATTCAGGTAGGAAGAGTGTGTGCCCTGCAAGAGAGAAACAACCAACAATGTGAGCCCTTGGTCAAATCCCATTGACCCCAAGTCCAATGCTGATGTTTTGATTGACAAATTAGCTATGAAAAAGAGGAACATTCCAGGGGAAGCTGCCAGAGTAAAACCACTAAACAAGTCCACGAAGGCTTTGGAAACCAGGGATTCACATGCCTATCTTTGGATTCTAATCACAGGAATCAATGAGTTTGGGTTGTTGCCATGGAAGAATAAGAAAATGCAGAAAATCTGCCTGGGTGTGCAGGAAAGTGCTGTGTGCTTCCAGGGTTCCCTGCTCAAACTTCTTGGCTGAAAATAAAGATCAGAGATTCCTGAGATGAAAGGGAAATGTTTCTCCTTTCCTTTCCAGATGCAGACCATTGCACCAAGTGTCCAGAGGATCAGCATCCAAACAAGAACCGAACTCAATGTACTCCCAAGATGATCACCTTCCTGTCCTATGAAGATTTGGTTGGGATTACCCTGGCTTCCATGGCTCTATTGCTATCCTTATTCACAGGACTTGTGTTAGGAATCTTCCTTAAACTGCGAGAAACCCCAGTCATCAAAGCCAACAACCGTGACCTCTCTTACATCCTTCTGGTTGCCCTCCTGCTTTCCTTCTCCTCCTCCTTCCTCTTCATTGGTCAGCCAAGCAAGGTGACCTGCCTTCTCTGACATACAGCCTTCAGCATCATCCTCTCAGTTGCTGTCTCTTCTCTCTTAGCCAAAACCATCACTGTGGTCTTGGCCTTCTTAGCCACCAAGCCAGACAACAGGGCAAGAAATTGGTTGGGGAAGCCTTTGGCCAACTGCATTGTCATTTTCTATTCCAGCATCGAAGTCATCATCTGCTGCATCTGGTTGGGAACCTCTCCTCCCTTCCCTGATTCTGATATGCTCTCCCAACCAGATCAGATCATCCTACAATGCAATGAAGGCTGTGTGCCCATGTTCTACACTGCCCTTGGATACATGGGCTTCCTGGCTGCCATTTGCTTCATAGTGGCTTTCCTGGCCAGAAGGCTGCCCGGGGCCTTCAATGAGGCCCAGCTGATCACCTTCAGCATGCTGGTCTTCTGCAGTGTCTGGGTGTCCTTTGTGCCCTCCTAACTAAGCACCAAGGGAAAGTACATGGTGGCCGTGCAGGTCTTCTCCATCTTGGCCTCCAGTGCTGGCTTACTGGGCTGCATCTTTCTTCCCTAGTGCTACATTATTGTCTTGAGGCCTGCTTTGAATAAGAAAGAGCATCTTGTGAGGAAAACACAAGATGGCAACTTGTCATAACTAGGAAAAGGGTGTGGGGGCAGCAATCTGAATAGGTGCCCTCACAGCAATCTGAATATGTAGCATATGATTAGATGCAGGCAAGAATGGAATAGCCCCATAATTTGCTTGTAGATCTAGGAATATAAGAGGAGACCAGGAATACATTTATATATTTCCCTTCTGATGGGAACATATATCTTCTGAAATGTTTGTCTGACCTTTCTTAGGAGAGGACAAAGCAATGCATTATTAGAAGCTGGAAACTCAAACACTGTCCACACTACTACTCCAGAAGTAAAGGGAATGCACTCACACTTGAGCAAGGCAAGGGAACGTGCAGCACGCAGCCAAACAAGGCAGGATTCTGACTTTTCTACTGCTGACTCAATGTGCTGTTACTCCTCCCTCTGCTCCTCCAAGGCATGATCATCTGGGCACTTCATGCAAGCTCCTGCATCAGGAACAGTCATTAGCCAATGCTCTTTGCATCCACCCCTTTTTACTGGGATGAGGAAAGTAGAGTGGTGCTGAATTCCAAAATCAGTCTTTGAAGTTTCCTCACTGGTTTGAAGCTATAAAGCACCTGCCACACACAGTTACCAACAGGAAGCTGCATTATCTTTTTATGCAAGTATTATATAAGAGCTGAATGCTATTAAGAGGTCAGAATGAAGAACAATGTAAAATGTAGCTGTCATGCCTAAAAACTTGGAGGAGTCATTAGCATGTGAAAGAGGGCCAGGAGCCCCCAGCGAGGATCAGGCTTTAGAGCAGGAAGATTTCTACTTGGTGCCCATGTCACAACCCTCACCCCTGCCCCCCCCCCGGCACCTGGCTCTGAAGTTTTTGTGCAAGTTCCTGGGAATCAGACTGAACAGTCTGTTGCCATGGAGAATGCCCAGCTGAGGAGAAGACTTTGATGCTTGGACCAATCAGAAAAGAGGCATAGTGAAAGGAGGGAGAGAAGATTATCTAGCCCCTGGAGGGATGGATGGACTCGGAGGGTGAAAACTATGTCATAAATCTCAGAGAGGTCAGAAAGGAGGGGGCAACTGTGTTGCTTAGTAACATCCACAGCAGCTACTGTATCATCTGTCATCCGTATATCTTTTTTATTTATTTATTTTATTTATTATTTATTAAAACATTTTTATGCCGCCCCATTCGCCGAAGACTCGGGGCGGCTTACAACAATAAATTAAAAGTAATTATAATATAAATTACAATAAATATAAACATTAAATTAAAAATACGAAAATACAATATAAAATAAGGCGCCCTGGCCAGATAAAATCTAGTAATACTAACAGTTAAAATGCCACTTAAATAAAAAGGTCTTCGCCTGGCGCCGAAAAACAAATAACGATGGCGCCAGGCGGACCTCTCTAGGGAGCGCATTCCATAACTTAGGCGCCACCGCAGAGAAAGCCCTCCTCTGAGTACCCACCCTCCTAATTTCTTTCACGGAGGGTTCCCGGAGAAGGGCCTCTCCCGCTGATCTCAGGGGGCGGCCAGGCATATTTGGACGTAAGCGCTCCTTCAGGTAACCAGGATCCAAGCCATTTAGGGCTTTATAGGTCATCACCAACACCTTGAATTGGGCCCAGACTTCAATGGGAAGCCAGTGAAGCTGACGGAGAACTGGAGTGATGTGACCATGCAATCTTGCAGTTGTTTGGAATAAAAGGAATTTAAACCTTTGTTGCCTGCATGTGTGTGAGTAATTGGGATGAGTGCTATGGCCTCATGACAGGAGCCTCTCTGCATTGGTGGCATGCCTTCCAAATGGTGACTGGCGGACAGCTTTATGGTTCCCCGATGATTCACTTCTCTTCCCATACTCAGGATGACTAGAAGCAGTTCTATTCATGGAGCACACTTGCATGCATTCTTGTCGTGGAGCTCTCTGGGGGGCAGATCAGGGTGCTACCACTGCATTGGCCCTTCCCCTGGTTGCCTCTCTTCTAGTCTTTTTCAAAGGGGGCTCAATGAGAAGGACCTCAGAGGGGGCCTTACACCATGCCAGGTATATATGGATAAAGATCCTTCTGATTTCCAGGCCTCAAATGTTCAGTGATTTGTGTGTGTTCAGTATCCACATGTTAACATTATCATCAAGGGGAATGGAGAACTTCTGGCTCACAAGACTTTCCAAGAATATTCTAGGGGTCATTGCCTAGTTTTCTCTGTGGGGAAAATAGAGAAAGCTATGAGTAGATAAATAGGGAATACACCTTACATGCTGGTGTGGGAACTTCTAGCTGTGTTTGAATAGAAAGTAAGTACAGGTGCTTGATCTGTCTGTACAAGCTCGGTGGAAAATCAGAAGAGAAAAGCTCCAGATGAGCCAACTCAAGAGCATCACTGGCCAACCAGTGCTAAGGTAGTTCACCCACTGTGGTGCACAGGTGCAAGAAATGACTACCATTGGCTGCAAGAGTACATCTACTGTGTGAAAGCATTGTAGACTCCCTGGCAATGTATGCCATACACTAGTTAAATAAATCTGTTGGAGAGATTCCCTGCTGGGGGTCAGACTAGATGGCCCTGGAGGACCCTTCTGACTCGCTCTGTTTCTATGTTTCCATGTTTCCATGCTCTCCCTGTAGATCTCAGTAGGGGACCTACAGAATTTGTCAAAACTTTTGCAAACCGCAAAACTTTTCAGCTGGTGTGTGATGCAGAAAGTCCCAGGGACTTGCTCATGTACTCATTCTCCACTGGAGATTGTTCCCAGAGAGAATGTGCTATGCAGATATCATGGTGGAAATGGTTGGGATGGGGGGGGGTCACTCAGTATCTGTCCCTTTGAGTATTCCTGAGCCTCCTCTCATGCTTGGCCCAGTCATCCAAAGCAAGCCAAGCTGAAAGCAAGGCTATGAAAACTCACAGCGGATGAGCCACTGAAGCAGCACCATCCTCCTGCATCAGCTTGGACTGCTCAAATGGCAGCTGCACATGGCAGGGCAGAAAGGACCAGCCTGAGATCCTTTTCTGGTGAGCTGCTCCTGTAGGTGCCCAAACAGCAGTCACAGCTACTGGTGGAAAGCGACTCTGCTAGTGAGCACCCGGTGGCCAATGGGTGGGCCTACAAGTCTCAGGTTCCAATGCACTGCCAAATGTGTGGAATCCAAGGGGCCAAGTCCAGGGAATTTGTTGGATCTCCAATCCCAGGTGATTCTTCTCCATCCCTTGTGGTGAAGTGTGCCTGACTGAGCTGATCGCTGGCCCTCGCAGAATGGTGCAGACCAGCAGGGGGTGGAATGCCACAGAAACCCAACTGTCATTCAGAGTCATCCAAACTGTGCTCTGTATTGTTAAAAAAAATGCCAAATTGCATAATACATGCTAACAAATGATGACTGCAGACTGTGACTTGTTCAGACCAAGTGGCTCTGAATGGGAAGGACTTTGGATCGATTAATAAATGTGCTTTATCACACATGCATGTTTAAAGAATGGAATTGGCTACCATAAATTATAAGGATAGCCAGGTACATGGAGACCTGAAGGCCAACATGACAGCAGCTCCATCCACTGAGAACACACGGGCTTGTTCTGGATACAGGTGCTTGGGCTGAAGGCAGATTTCACTGCACTTTCCACAACAGCTGCAGAGATTGTCCTTTCACATGTTCTTCTCACACACTAATGCCTACAACCAGGTCTCAACAAAATAGGTTTGAGGTGACCCCAGCACCCTTTCTTTCCACCTTGGGCACCCTTTGCTCAACAAGACCTTCAACCCTAACCCTAAGCCTAACCCACCATCCAATCCCCCTTTCAATGTAATGACATTGTGTTTGTGGAACTTTTTCTGGAATGTGGCCTGTGCATGGGATAAGCTCTACTTCCCTAAGGTCTTCAAGGTGTGGGTCAAAGAAAGCCCATATGAGGGCTTTGGGTTGGCATTCCCAGGTCTTTAATGGCCTGGATTCCACCTGTGTCCACTTTTGCTCCTCTAGGATGGGGAAAGGAGTTCCATATCTGCAATGCTTTGACCATGTGGTAATCCACGTGAAACCGAAAAGATTTATTCTTGTACCTGATGTTGTGCCTGATGATCTGACCATTAATAATAAAAACAAAGATGAATTTAATTAAATGTTAAAATGTTGGGAAAATAAAAAGGTTTTCACCTGACATCAAAAAGAATAAAGAGCCTGCGTCAGATGAACCTCCCTGGTGAGCATGTTCCAAAGTCGGGGTGCCACTGCCAAAAAGGCCCTTTGCCAGGTATCTACCCTCCTAATCTCCTTCAAAGAGGGCTCTTGGAGAAGGACCTCTGCCTCAGATCTCAAGGGGCGGGAGAGACATAGGGAAGAAGGCACTCCTTCAGGTGTCCAGGAGCCAAGCCATTTAGGGCTTTGTAGGTCATTACCAGCACCTTAAATGGGGTCTGGATGTCAATTAGCAGCCAGTGCAGACGGTATAGGACTGGCGTGATATGGAAGTATCTTCTGGTTCCCGTTAATAACCTGGGAGCTCTATTCTGGAGCAATTGAAATATCCAGACCATCTTCAAGGCCAGCCCTGTGTAGCGTGCATTGCAATAGTCTAAACAGGAAGCTACCATTAAGGTTCTTCTCTACCACTAATATCCTTTAAAAGGTGACAGCTTCCAAATAAGAAGATGGCAGGACTGACTTCTCAGATCTTGCTTTATATCATTGGGTCCATTTGCTGATCTGCATCAAAATGTTGCTATTTTCCATTTGCTACAAAAACCTTGCTTATACCGGAAACTCATCACTTAGTGATTTCCACTAATACTCTCTTGGGATAACTTCCAGGGCAGGTTGTGGTAGGTGTAAAGGAGGTTTGGCTGTGTTGATTTCTACTTCTTTTTGTGCAACGGTGAGATCATTTACAATGCATAAGCAATATGTGATGGCTGTCCTGGTTCAACTTAAACAGGGTGAATTGCTGAGACTTAATGCATACATATATCCCATTGCAAGGACAGAAATTGCAGACTAAGAAAGTGTGGCTTGAGTTTGAATAATATGTAGCAAACTTAGTTTATTCCTACCCTAATTCATATGCAAATTCTGGATGAGAATCCCTCCCATTCATATGACAGTCCAAAGATTCAAAGCCTTACTTTGTGTGTCTGCTCCTGAGCCAAATGACTACCAGACTTCATTACATATTCTGAAAGGGTCATTTGGGAAGGCTCATTCAGTAGAATTTACCTTCATTGCTGGATCTAGAATAAGCCAGACAGAATATTTCAAATATCTACTAACTTGAATCCCTCATTGGAGGACTGGAGGTTCCTAAATTTGATAGTGACCATCTCCCCATTTCACTGCTCATTAAATTCCCCAGACATTGACTATGAAGAGAAAATAATTATTATGTTTTCCCATCTTCAACAGTGGTTAAAGCATTGTGTTAAGCGGTCACCATGGATAGATTAGAACTGGAGAGAGCCATTTGCCTTGGACTCTCTGCAATCTCTCTGGTCAGTTTTATTACAAAGTAATTCTAATACTTCACATGCAAAATAGTGTCACTTTTCAGCAACCTTATCCGCCATGTAAGCTTTGGTTTGACAAAGATCATGTGAATGCTAAAAATGCTCTTCATAACACCTGTAGCATATAGGAGCAAGTGCCACACAGAATCTTCTCCTACAGAAAAACAGTACAAACTCATCCTGGTACACAAAAAAAGAAAGGCCATGACATTTTTCAATTGTTTTGGCATTATTTAAAGAATGACCCCTGCCATGGGTTATCTCTACCTGATTGCCATATCCACCTCGGGATCTGGAAGAAACATTTCCTTAATTTATGCAAAGATTCTGACATTGCTACTAGTGATTCCTCCATTGTTCTGGAGGATAGACCATCATGGCCACCAGTGTCAGTCTCAGAAATGAACTCTTGAGTGGCCCTCTTGAAATTGGACAAGGCCCCAGGTGAAGATTGTCTACCAGTGGAGGCACTTCATAATACTGGTGGTGCTGGTGAACACATGGCCACAAATGCTCAGAGAAGCTCTTTGGTCATTTGACAATTCCTGAGCCCAAAGGAGGCCAATATTTCCCCACCGCCCTTAAATTAGTCCAGGCAGGCCTTATCCCAATTATTTTATGATGCCCAGGTGGGGCACCTACCGAACACCATAGCGCTAGAGCATGTTCAATCTAAATTCTTGAGGGCAGCCTTAGAAACACCCAAGGGTGTCTCCAATGTAAAGCTCCATTTAGAGCCTAGTCAGGTTAGAATTGAGGTCAGAGTATGGGCAACCATCCTCTCATCTTGACTTAGATTGCTCTTCTTTCCAGCAGGCCTTGTCTCTTTCATTTCCTAGCCATGATTACAAATCTAGCTGGACAAAGACAATTGGGCAGGAACTGGCAACTTTGAGTCTCTCCTCAGCACCCCTGGTAAATATGGGCTTTGAACAAGCTAAGGGAGCTATTAAACAATGAATCATAGTCATGGGGCGCCAAAGGGATATTAGCAACATGAATGAATGTTATGTTAGTGAGGGTTGCTGATACACTTCTGCCTCCACACTTCATCTCGCTCAGCAGGGGGTCCCCAAATTTTGAAGGGCATTCACACTGCCCTGTTGTGGTGGGCTTCCTTTGGCAGTTCTTGAGGGCTGTTATACAGAGACTTCCTTTTTAGAGTGGCTGTGCACTTACAGGACTGGACACATTGAAACCATGGACTATGTTCAGTTCAACTGCATGTTCTATAGACACTCATGCTGATTTCATTTCCCCATTGCTGAACAGGTTCCTGGATCATACGAGTCAATCTTGCAGCTCTTTGTTGCTCTCAGACTGTAACCCCACTATCATGGATAGTGTTGCTAAATTCCTTGCAGTTTTGATTCAGACGTGGAAGAAGATGCTGTACTGTGACGATCTCTAATTTGGAACACTCCTTGGTCCATTATGATGGATCCTATAACAAAGTAGTTATAACAAATTAAGCTAAAGTGACTATTTTATAGGGGATTAAATAGCAACACAATAAGGCTAAGGTGCTGGGAAGCTTTACTTTATGGACATTTTCTGTTTTATTTTTATCCCCAACTTAGCATCATGTTACTGTTGAGTCATTAATTTTAGCATTTAATATATTTAAATTCTATGTTGTTTATGATGATGGTGAAGTGACTTCAGTAATTCTGTTTACTGCTGGTTTATTATAATAATAAATAATTTGATTTGAAACTGATTGCATTTGAAGGTGGCAGGGTTAACATCTCAGATCTTGCTTTCTATCATTATTTGCTGACCTGCACTAACATTTAGTATTTTCCATTTCATTCAGCTTTTCCATTCTAGACTGTGTAGGAAACTTCTAGCTTTGATCCTCTCTTTCATTGCATGCCACTGTGCTCTCAGCACATTAAAATGCATGAGGCTTCTCCCACGGTTACGGCTGTAAAGAAATGTACATAATCTAATGCTAAGCCAATTTCATTTTGAATCATTTTTGCATGCTATGTTGATTTTCTGGCAAAATCAGCTTCAAATAGGTATTGTTTGTGGTGGACTTGGACAGAACATTTGATTTTGATCTTGAACCAGCTGATGGACATCAGTGGTAAGCTGTTCTCATTCTTGGCTTTGTGTACTTATAGGAGTTTCTGCTATGGCTGAATGATAATGCTTGCAATGTGTACTGAACCGGTGCCTGGCCGAGGTAATGGGCTGGATGAGGGCCAATAAACTGAAGCTCAATCCAGACAAGACGGAGGTCCTGTTGGTTGGCGGATCAGGCTTCGGAGAGGGTGAATTGAACCTTGTCCTGAACGGGGTTGCACTCCCTCCTAGGGACAAGGTCCGCAGCCTGGGAGTGCTCCTCGACTGGAGCTTTCATTGGAAGCTCAGGTAACAGCAGCGGCGAGGAGTTCTTTCCTCCAGCTTCGGCTGATTCATCAGCTGTGCCCCTACTGCCTGGCGACAGTGACACATGCCTGGTGACTTCCCGCCTTGACTTCTGTAACACGCTGTATGTGGGGCTACCCTTGAAGATGGTCCGGACACTTCAGTTGGTTCAAAATAGAGCTGCCAGGCTGCTGACGGGGACTGGGCGTTATGGTCACATGACTCCAGTTCTCCATCAGCTTCACTGGCTTCCCATTGAAGTCCGGGCCCAATTCAAGGTGTTGGTGATGACCTATAAAGCCCTAAACGGCTTGGGTCCTGGTTACCTGAAGGAGCGCTTACATCCATATATGCCCAGCCGCCCCTTGAGATCAGCGGGAGAGGCCCTTCTCCAGGAACACTCCGTGAAAGAAATTAGGAGGGTGGCTACTCGGAGGAGGGCTTTCTCTGTGGTGGTACCTAAGTTATGGAATGCGCTCCCCAGAGAGGTCCGCCTGGTGCCGTCGTTATTTGTTTTTCGGCGCCAGGCGAAGACCTTTTTATTTAAGCGGCAGTTTAACTGTTAGTATTATTTGATCTTATCTGGCCAGGGCGCCTTATTTTATATTGTATTTTTTGGATTTTTAATGTTTATATTTATTGTACTTTATTGTTGTAAGCTGCCCCGAGGCTTCAGCGAATGGGGCGGCATAAAAATGTTTTATTAAATAAATAAATAAATAAAATATAAGAATCCATGTTTGGCCCTCCTGCTTTTACAATTCCAGGGTCTCATTGCCATTGATCCAGGGTTGAACTCAGAATTTATTTATATATTAAGTACAAATATCAAGAGAAAAAAATATGATACCATCCTGATCAGGAATGGAAAAGGCAAGTGGATTGCTTCATTTTGCCTAATCCAGTAAGTGCCACTTTCAAACAACTATGGATCGGAGGTTACACCTTAATCAGCAAAAGTTCTTATTCCATGTCTATTAGACACCATGATGTCTCTTTAATAAGAGCATTTATCCCAAGTTGTATTCTCGGTCTTTTAGCTGTGAAAAGGGCATGCAACATCCATTTGTGCTAACCACGAGTTAACTTCTGGCAAATAGGTTGATTGTTTAAAGGACAACAATATTCGTCAATATGGAAGTGTTAAGTGTACAAAGTTATCCCCAAAAGATGCCTCACCTATATAGAGAGTGAAAAGAAGTGTTTGGTGTATCACAGCAGTCACTGAACAAATAGCATATAAACCTGACCTGTGAACAGAGGTTTACTCAGATATCTGGTGTGTTTTTAATCAAGTTTGCAGGTAACTCTTAGAAAACCATCTGCACATATGCATGTATGTATGTGGTGAGAGATGCAGATGTATTTATTTACATTGCTTTTGTTTTGTATTGTTGAAATTATATTAAAAATGAAATTATTGATCTTTTTAACAAGAGAGTTCCCTTGGGCAGCTGATAGGTCACTGTGTGAAGGGAATGCTGGACTGCATAGTGCCTTGGTTGAGCCAGCAGACTTTTCTTCTCCCTGAAAGTAACCCCTCTCCATGGACAGGTGATCCTTCCCCCGCTACTTTCATGCCCATATGAAAGAGCCTGGTGATAAAAGAGAGGCCCCCGGTGCTCCATGGCATAAGTGCCAGGAGCCAGGGCAATGATCCATCTCTGTCTCCTTCTGGGATGGAAGAGTGGTCAGTCAGGCAGGAATGGAAGCACTGTAGTCCCAGTTGAGAGAGTCTATCCAAAAGGATGCTGTGGGTGGTGGGATCCAAAGCCACTGAGTTTTCCAAGCCAGTCAACCATGTTAGATTGCCTACCCACCCAATCTTACTGCACAGGGTGACTAAAGCGGATTCCATTCTGAAACCAAACCTGAAGAGTGATTAACACTGATTGAGATGCTCTGTTTTGTTCAGGAGTGCTTTGATGTGGCCATTAACCACCTGGCTAAGACAAAGGAAAGGCAAAGGATGAAGAATGAGAGCAAGACCTAAGAGGATATGAAAGGCCTCCATGAAGGAAGGAGCTACCTTGAGTTGAAAAGAACCAATGGGGGTGGAGAAGGAGTGGAGGTTTTGGAGGGGAAGCATGCACAGGGCTGCCAGAAGTCCAAGATGACTTGATTGCACACAAGAACAGGAATAAGAGAGAGGATGCAGCTCAGCGGCTTACTGGTAAAGCAGCTTACTGGTAAAATAGGAGCCTCTGAAACTGCAAAAACCAGTCTGTAGCAAGCATCTGGTTTGAACCTGCTGGCATTCAGCCTGTCCAGGCACATGATCCTAAGCAGAGCAAGTGGAAAATGATGCAAACGTCTCATCAACTCCCACTAACTGCTCAGTGGAAAAATCAGCCTGCACACCCAGCTCTGCCAAGGGAACCGTTCCCTTCCTCATTTTAAAAGTGGATCCCCCATCAGGGTAAGTTGTCCTGCAGAAATGAATGAAAATGCAAGTGGTGTTGCACTTTATCAGTGCTCTTTCACTGCAGTTGCAGGAGGCTCTTCCTCTGTTTCCATATATGGAGAAGCAACAGGGGAGAGGATTGAGATGTGGGCATACCCAGAGGGGCTGTATGGGCTGGACTGCATCAAATTGAGCACTTCTCAAAGAAATGGTGGGGGCTATATCTACCAAGGCAGCTATCCAGCCTTCCCTGAAGAACCTGACAAATTGCACTGATAGTCACTCAGTGGCAGAGGTCTTTCAGGTGGATCAGCCTTTTGAGTCCTGGAGCTTGTGTGTGCTTCAGAAGTTGCTACCATTCCATCCAGAAGTCCCTGCACTGCTAGAACCTGGAGCCACTGCTCCCTTTTCGAGCCAGCAATGTAGCTAACTACTTTGGCCCAAGCCTGGTCTCCTTTCTGGCTGATAAGGCATCAATTTCCACAGTTCAAGGGGCAGAAAGGGACAATCAATTGTAAAAGGTCCACACAGAAGGTAAGAGTGATGCTATCCACTTATTTTGCCTCCAGGCTTCCTGGGATCTGCTTATTTCTCTGCCCTGTAATTATGGAGGTTCTTGATGAATTCCCCATGGGTTTCCATCCAACAAAAATCTCCAAGAAATCATGCTGAATATGTACATGCCCTGAGCATTTTTCTGGGGTCTGCAGCTGCTCTGACATCTGCCTACCTGCTCATCTCTTCCAGAGATTTGCTCCTTCTTGTGAGGCTGCAAAGACAATTCTTTCCCTGTGTTTTGCTAACTGAGAAGGGAGAGCCTCCCTCTTCCACCGATGATTCTTCTGCTATCGCTGCTCCTTTGGCTCCTGCCTTCAGCCACCCAGATGATGTCAACTGTTGTGTGTCCTATGTTCCAGCCGTTTATGCAGCCAACAGACTATTACAGGCCAGGAGACTTGATTGTTGGTGGGAATTTACTGCTTGGCAGATATTCCTTTTTTGCTAGAGAAGAGTTTCATACATCACCACAAATGAGACTCCTTGTTAATAAAATGTGGGTTCCCCTCAAAGGGATCTGGGATGCATGTGTGCATGTTTACTTTCACACCAGGGGGCTCTTTCCAGGGAGGGGTGTCAAAGATGTTGGTCAAGAGGACATCTTGACTATGAGATTTGCAGAAACGTGCCAGGAGGGCCCTCAACCAAAGAGGGGAGCCATATGTAGGGTTTCTTTCCTGGTCTTATCCCAAGGGGTGCGGGGCAAGCAGCAGAGAGAGAGGGAAGTAACCATTTGTTCTCATATTGACTATCCCTGTAGGATGGTAATGCTGTCCTGCCATCCTTGCCCCAAATACAATCCACCCAATGAAAGGCTGGCAAGTGGTGTGAAATTTCTTCTCTACAACATTAGAGATGTTGATGTAATCAACATTAGAGAAGTCTGATGTAATCTCCCTGAAGCTTCTTTTGGCAGTGTCACAGGTTTCCACATGTTTGCAAAGGAAGGGATGTTTGCCAGTGGATCAAGTGCAGCAGGGAATCTTCTCTATACTCTTCTCCTGTTGAAGAAATGAAATATGTTCAATATAGGGAGTTCAGATGAAGATATCTTTGGCAAGTCATCCTGGGGGAAATGATCCTGGCACATTCTTCTTGAAGAAAAAAATGTCACCAGTTCAGTTCTTGTCCTTAACCACGTCCTGATATTGCTCCTGCCATGACAGATCAATAGTCAGGAACTACCAGCACATCTTGGCTTTGGTGTTTGCCATCACTGAGCTCAACAAGGATTCAGACCTCCTTCCCAACATGACACTTGGCTTCCGCATTTATGAGCACATGGACCTGGTCAGAGAAGTGCATTACAACATCCTCTACCTGTTGTCAACACGGGACAGAAGGATTCCCAATTATAAATGTGACAAGCAGGATCTACTAATCTCCATCATACAGGATTTTGATTCCAAATCTTCATCAACCATCGCCTCCTTAATAGGTATCTTCAAGATCCTGAAGGTAAATGAATTCACCTGGAGATAGATGAGGTGTATCTGTAACCTGCAAAAAGAAAGACTTACTTTAAGGTCAGATTTCTTACACTGGATGCTTTTCTTCAATTCTGGATCACAGGTTCAGGTGGCTTTCCCACTTGGTGAGGCAATCTTGTGACCACCTTAGTGGAGGCCAGGACTGATTCTCAGACAAGTTTTGGGTAACAAATCCCAGCTAGTAATGCACCTGTCTTCCTGAGATGACCAGTTTAGGGAAATATTAGGCATTCCTGTGACACCTTATACAGAACGAAACAAATCAGTTGCATCAAAATGCTCATATTTTGTCCTGGCATGAATGAATCAGCTGCCTCACAGGGATGGTTGAAACGATAATCCTACACAGCATCTCATAATGGAATGGACTGGGCCTGAAAGAGAGCCAGGCTGGTGTCATGGTTAAGAGTGTTACGAGGGTGGGATTGGGACACTGGAAGTCTCAGTTCTAGTCCACACCCAGCCTTGGATTTCCCTGGGCGACTTTGGTCCAGTCACAGAACCTCAGCCAAACCTTCCTTGTAAGGTTGCTATGGGATGATATGATAGGAGGAGAGGAGGAAGGGACATATGTAAGTTGCCTGGAGTTCATTGGAAGAGGGAAAAAAGTGATCTTAATACAAGGGGCAATAAAATAAATAAAGGCTACTTACGGCAAAATCAAAATTGGCATGCTAAGGGAAAGCAATGCTATGGCGCACATGCTCTGAAAGGAGTCCTCCATATGGGCTTGTTGTGGGCAAAGAGTTTACCTGTGTGTGAGAACAGTCTGACTTGGACTTCTCCCACAGGGTTCATCCCATGTTGTTGTTTCTGTTCCTCAACGTTCAGCCCCATGATTTTAGAGTCTAGCACACAAGGTTTGAAGTGAGGCAATTACTGGTTTTGAAGAAACCTGAGTAGTATTTCTCCTGAATTTTGTCCATCCTGTTTTATTTGGACATGGAATGCAACCATTTCCACCAAATACTGCCATTGGAGAGGAGCATCTAAAGCCCCAAAGCTCTGCATATGCTTACAGTGAGATGCACCCTTTGAAAATGAATGGATCTCTTTCCTGCCATGGGTGGTCCTTCTGCCAGGGCTCAGTCCACTTCTGTCCTGAGGTTTGTGGGCACATCTATACTAGGGATGGGCAATGGCTTGTGTCTCTGAGTGAAGAGAGCTATGGTGCATGGGGCCAGAGACAGAACATATTGAGAGCTACTGTTTATGATTCCACATCCCAGCTGGAAGTTTGATGCCTCTTCCTAGGATAGCACTCCATGCATTTCAAGCTATGACTACTACAACGTGGAAGCTTAGTCAACATAAGAAACACCCTTGTTTTCTAAAGGCCATCAAATATTGCCATGTTATCAGGAGTTTCCTTGCTTCATCTCTCCTACTGGTTGCTGCACTGTATTCAGGGTGAAAAAATTCCATTTCCATCTTTCTTCCAGATTAATCCCCAAGAAATTCCTTGGTATGAGGGCATAGTCCAGTTACTGCTCCATTTCCACTGGAACTGGATCGGGCTGCTTGTTCAGAGCAATGTCCATGGTGAGTGTTTCCTCCAGACAGTGACCCCGCTGCTGCAGCAGAAGGACCTCTGTGTGGCCTTCACTGAAATGTTCTCAACAACTGATACTGCACAAAGGAATCAAAGGGAAACTGGGTACATTCCTCGAGTGTGGTGGGAAGCAGAAGTCATAGTTTTCTTTGGTGACCACACTGCAATTGGACAACTAGCAATATGGTTACATAATTGTGCAGAAAATACAGAAATCCCATTTCGGAAGGTTTGGATCCTGACCTCCCATTCAGAAATTGAAGAAACCACAAACTTTGTGTTGAGAATGTATTTAAAGACCCTTCATGGAGCTTTGCACTTCAGAGCCCACACAAGGGAGATTCAAGGATTCAAAGCTTTTTTCCAATCTGTAGATCCATTTCACCCTCAGGGAGACATCTTTCTTCATATGTGGTGGGAAAATACATTTCTGTGTCAATTTCTGAGATTAGGAAAGATGTTTCCACCATCAATGAGAATGTGTACAGGGAGGGAAATACAGATGGACCAATGGAGGTTGATGATTGAGTGGAGCATGTCCAGTCAAAGCTACCGCATCTACAATGCCATCTACTCTCTGGCACATGCGCTACATGCCCTGTTTTCATCTGGACTGAAATATTCCCTGATGGGGAAAAGGAAGCAGCTTCTCAATATTCAGCCATGGCAGGTAATGTCCACATCCAGATGTTATGACTTTATCCCAGAATACCTGGTTGACTCTGTGAGGAATCCTACTTTAGGGAAATCATGAGAATTTTTTCCTGTGGATATATTTCCATAGATACAATCTCCCTGAATAGACAGGCAAAAGTAAGGAACGCTTAGGTGGGATTGGTGGTGCTCCTCGAATACTGATGTATTCCAAATAGTAAATTCTGAGAATGCAAGAAACATTCAAGTTCCAGTCACAGATATGTAGTTCCAGTTGCTATACTTATGCAGAATGGGCAGTGGGGCTGTTCCATTCAGAACATCCCTTCTCCCACCTGTGAGAACACACATGCTGGACTCCTGGCTCCTCCAGGTAAATGTTTGCCAGATCCCTTGTCATAGTACAATGACCTTTGCAGGAAGTTGAAACCAGGAAAAGATGCCTTAACTTTAGTGCAAGCGTCCCTGAGCAGGTAACACCAAAAGAGGCTACATGGAACAGTTAAAGTTGACAAAAGAACACTGTGGGGAAAAACATCTTTGCACTGGATGGGAGTCAGAATGCATTGAAAAAAATTCCACTCGTTGTAACCTGCTCTGAATATTTCTGCATTTTCAGATATTGGATCCTCTGAGGAATGTCCAGTTTAATAACAGTGCTGGTGAGGAAGTCTCTTTCACTGAAAAAGACAGGAGATACGACATCGTGAACTGGATTTTGTCTCCAAATGGAACTTTGTCCCCTGTGAAGATTGGATGGGTTGATCATGATGCTCCCCCAGGCCAAGACTTCTCCATCCACTCTGCAGCAATTGTATGGGCCATGAAGGTGGGGCTGTGGTAAACCACATGGGTCATGGAAGCAGAGGCATGGTCCAATTCCATACTTTGGGAAAAAATGGTGTGATTCTTTTTTGAGAATGTGGGGTCATGCGGTATCACTGTCCACTTCTAAAGGACAACCTTTGCTCACCAAAAATCCCATATTCCCTCTCCGGACACACCAGGGAGGTTCCAACTCAAGTCCCGTGCCTGTATGCCTGGAGACATACTGCCAGTGTTAGGAGAAAAATGGGCACGATGGCCCTACGGTTGGACCCAGTAGAAGGCAAACTCTAAAGATCCTCATTCTGTCTCAGAAGGGATTTAGTAAGAATCTTTTCCCCAGTGTTGCTGAGGAAGCTGGAAGCAACCTGAAATGTTTCTTTCCATCAAGATTGGTGACCCCATTTGCCAAGCATTTCCCTCTTCTGAATGCTGAAGTATTTCTTTCTGTCACTTTTAGACAATGCCCCATGCAAGGTGTGTGACGAGGTGCATTCCAGGGCACTGGAAAAGAGTTGCGGAGGGGAAGCCAGTTTGCTGCTACACATGTGAGCCTTGCACAGAAGGGATGGTTTCTACCTCTACAGGTACCTCACATAGTATGAACCATGCATAAATGAGGAAGCTAATGAAATAAGAGTGATGTGGAGCCCAAGGGAACCTCAAGGAAAGTAGAAGAATTCATAGTTTTGGAAGGTATTATGCCCCCTCTATATTGTGGACCCCTCTGCTCTTTTCATTTCCAGAAAAAGAATGGTCTTCATGAGAAAAGATTGAACAGGAATGTTAAACAAGTCTGTAAGCAGGGAATATTTTTAACCTTTTTATACTTATGGAAAATTTCTCAAAGCTTAATTAAAACGGGCAAATTATGCTAGGGAAAGGAGATTTCCATATATTCATTTCAGGGTGGGAGTTACCTTCAGAGAAAGAATTTCTGTGTCAAGGTTGAGATATTTCAGCAGCTTTTGCTCATTTCAGATGCAGCTCACTGTGCTCCATGCCCACAGGATCAGCACCCAAACAAGAACCATGACCAGTGCATCCCCAAGAAGATTCACTTCCTTCTCCATGAAGAGACACTTGGTATTCTTTTAGTTTGTCTGCTTCTTCTGCTCTGTCTTGGCACATCTGCTGTACTTGCAACTTTCATTAAGTATGGTGACACACCCATTGTCAAAGCCAACAACCGAGACCTCAGCTACGCCCTCCTCATCTCTCTCCTGCTCTGCTTCCTCTGCTCCTTCCTCTTCATCGGTCGACCAACAAAGGTTACCTGTCTTCTCCGAAAAACAGCTTTTGGCATCACATTCTCTCTTGCAGTTTCTTTTGTGTTGGCCAAAACTGTCACAGTGGTCTTGGTCTTTATGGCCACCAAGCCAGGAAACATGGCAAGTCGGCTCTTGGGGAGACCAGTGACAACCTCCATTGTGCTGATCTGCCCCCTCATTCAAGCTGTGATCTCTGCTATCTGGTTACTGACCTCTCCCCCTTTCCCAAATCTGGACTTTCATTCTCTCTCTGGGCAGATCATTGTGGAATGCAATGAAGGTTCTGTCACCATGTTTTACACTGTGCAGGCTTACATGGGCTTCCTGGCTCTTCTCAGCTTCAGTGTGGCTTTCCTGGCCAGGAAGCTGCCAGCCAGCTTCAACGAAGCCAAGTTCATCACCTTCAGCATGCTGATCTTCTGCAGCGTGTGGATAACCTTTGTGCCCACCTACCTGAGCACCAAGGGGAAGTACACAGTTGCTGTGGAGGTCTTCTCTATCTTGGCCTCTGGGGCTGGTCTCCTGGGATGCATCTTTCTCCCCAAATGTTACATCATTGTCTTGAGGCCCAGTCTCAATATCAGAGACCATGTCATAGGAAAAACATGATCAAAACATTTCCTGATTTGGTGACATTTTGTTCATTATTTGACACCTCAATAAAACAATATTCTGAATTACTGTTTTTCACCACTGGAGTTACTGTTGAAATTCCCCACAATGATGGCTACTATTTAAGAAAAATCATTCCGGTTCTCATGTGCAGTGTGACCATGTGAGGTTCCTCCAATGATAACAGGATTAAGCGGACAAGTTTCAAATGTCATTTCCTGGGAATTCTACAATATTAATCAGGACCAAGATAGACACAGAAATTGGTACAGTTTAGGGAAAAGGAGGGGAAGGGCAGGAGATCCTTTGGATTCCACTTTTATTGCCAAATCTGTTGGGATTTCAGACCTGCAAAGAATGATGGCCAGATGTAAAAAGGATCATGCAGCCAAGCATCCCACCCTTTCCTGGCAGCAAAAAGAGATTCCTTATCTACAACAGCACTGAGGGGTAACCAGTTTAAGTCTGACTGCAAGCAACAGAACACACTGAATATTTTATGGAGTTGGTGCATGTAAGCTTTGCAGGGAGTGAGAAGGAGACTTTGAAGGGGCAACATGCCAGAACAATATGGAAGCACAATATTGCAATACAGAACCAGCATGAAATCATCTGAGACATCAGGAAAACATTATTATGCATTGAGGTCTTGAGTAACAGAGAAGAAATATAACAATCAGTAATTACAGAATTTAATGAATTTCAGTGTTTGCTTTTACAGTCTGATGTAGGAAATTCCAGAAGGACAATCAGGAGCTGGTCCTTTATTGGAATATTTAAAGTAGTTGCATGAGAGTGATTAGCCAGCATGTGAATCGTATGCACATCCTGGTGCTCTGGGGCTCCTCTCCTTTACCCAGAGAAGGAACCACAATGAAAAAAAAAACTTGCAAATTTGGGGTGGGAGCATGAAAGGTGACAGGGAAAGCTTTCTACATTCCAAAACATAAAATTTATAGCTTGCATTAGAGCAACTCCAGCACTGGCAAGCACTGCATCCCTTCTTTTCTAGTAGAAAGCCAGCCTGGAGGGCCAGCTCTCCAAAGTAAAGGCTCCTGAGATGTCTCCTTTCTGCTTGGAGGTAGAAAAGGTGTATGTGTGTGGGGGGAATTCTGATGAGCAGAACAGAAAGAATGTATGTTTGGCGTCAGTGGAAGATGCCATGCTCAGTTTCCACAGTTCATTGGCAGGTCTCCCAGGAACCCCTCTGAACAAAAAAAAAAAAAAAAAAAAAAAAAAGCAACAGCACTGCCGGGTAGCCAGTGTACCAAATGGGCTATGAGTTTCCAGAGCATATGCAGAGTTTTTATAAGTTGTGGCTCACGTACACAGTTTCAAGGTGATGATAAGATATGAATGAGTCTATTTACAGAGGACAATATGAGTGCAAATAGAACAGTGTAAAGCTAACTTCAGAAAGGATGGTGCAAAAGTTACAGCTATTTAGAGTGACCAATGCCTCGATAAAGAGTTGAGGAATGTGAGTCATAATTGGTCACAAATGCAGGTTTTAACATCCGGAGAAGGTGATTACATTAGCATAAAGAGAATCTATTCAGCGCTGCTCCTTGCAGCCAAAGAGCTTGCAGGAAATGTCCTTTCACTTTTCATTGGCACAGTAGCTAAGGCATGTGTGAGCACTCTTGAGCAGGTTATGTGCTCTCACCTATTAATACTTTCTTTCAAGTAGCCTCTGCATGGGCATGAGTAGCTCTGCTGGAGAATGTATGAATCATGGATCCCCCCCGGAGCTGACTTCTTTCCCAGGTGTGAGGAGCTGGCAGTTCTAGTCCCTCTGAATGGAGAGGGGTTGGGCACTGTTGCCAGATTTTATATACAAATGGATACACAAAAGCATATCTTTTTATCTGAGGGCTTATTTGGACTTTCCCAACATGTGCTAGGAAAGACCGACCTCTGACAGTGTGGCACCTCCAAAGTTTTTCTTTCAGCCCCCTCCATTTGTGCATGTGGCTTCATGATGATGCTTGCACAGTTACCCCACCCAAGTGCAGGCTCCTTCCTGGATCACGGATTTCTGATTTCTGAAAGCCAAAGGACAGAACTAAGGAAATTGGTTAAAGTCCAGACGGGCAAAAGAGAAGCAGGAAGGAAGGCTCCCCTACATTGCCATGAGTTCTTGGTTTTATCCTGAAATTATCAAAATGACAATAATTTAAAAAAATTAATATTATTTTTATTTTTATCTTAACATGACTGGAAGAAAGAAAGGTGTGTGCGCATGTGTGTGTGTGTAGTAAAATAAAGTGAAATAAATTGCTAAGGGATTTTGAACAAGCAGAACCAATACATTCAAGACCACAAAATTCCAAAGAGACCAAAAATATCTATTTTTCTGTCATTCAATACTCTATGGAAGTTCAAAGAAAGGGAATTAGTATTATGTATGCGAATTTTTTTTCAAAGAAAGGGAATTAGTATTATGTATGCCAATTTTTTTTCAAATCAATTAAAATCAATTATACATCATCAACTACTTTTTAGAGAGCTTCCTTTTACATCCTCTTAATTGTACTGAGTATAATAAAATTTCCATTTGTCATTAAATTCTTCAGTCTTATATTTACATGATTAGTTAATGTACCATCACGGTGTTCTCTGCAAACCTATTTTTCCAATCTTCAGTTGTTGGGGATTCTTTTGCTTTCCATTTAGAGGCAATTGTAATTCTTGCAGCAGTTGTCATATACTTAAACAATTGTGACATATTGCTTGAAAAATTCTATGGTGTTATATTCAAAAGCATATTCTCAGGATTTGTAGGAAACTTAGCTTTAAAAGTTTTTTTTTTAATTTCTAGAAGCATGGGCCAGTCAACATCTTTTATCTGACAGTGAAAAGAAAGCCCCTAATGACTCGTTAGAAAATAAAAAGAATAACCCAGAGATAGCAGATGGTTGTGGATGAAGGAGAAGGAGACTGCTGCCAGAGAAGAATTTAATAAGAAGTTACTGTTTTATGGATTGCAAATAAACTCCAGTTTTACACTCTCATCATTAGGCTCAGTGGGGGGAATAATTGTGACCCAGTTGGACTTGTGCTGGTAAAGAGTTTGGAAAAGGAACTTCAAATCTTAAAGCTAATTAAAGAGACTTTCATTTGCAGACTTTAAAAATTCCAACAGCTATACTTAATTAGATTCAGCACAGCTCCAGCATTATATAATACAGTAAACAGTACTAACAGGACTGGCTTTTGTTTTTTGGAAGAAAGTAAAACTTCACTTTCAATGGTTCAAAGTGTTCAGTGGAATTGAATCTTAAAATAGGTAAAATATAAAGACTTAGAGATTTATAAGGATATTTTAAAAGCTATAAACAACAGAGGTTGTGATAAGGTACATTCCTGAGTATTTGATTAGAACTGTTGTGTCTAAGGGAAAAGAAAACAATAACAAAGAAGTCTTTCAGAGTTCCCTCTCCTGCACAAATCATCTATAATTGCTTTGACTTGGTGAAATAAAACTCAGTAACTTGATATGGATATAGAGCTCCATCTTCTGGAGGAATATTGATGATATTATTATTATTATTATTATTATTATTATTATTATTCAGGAGAATCAAAATCTAAGGGTAAGTGATTTTACTGGCTTTTTAATATTGATTTCTGGGTTTTATTCTGTTGATGTCATGGAGACAATCACAATGAAAAACCCACTCTGCCTGGACACATGAAATAGGAAGACCATCAGATTTGAGCTTAACCAGAGCAACTAGATTAACACTTACAGTGAGTGAAGAAAAATTGGAGGGAGCCTCCAAAACTTTAGCTAAAGACAAGACCTTGAGATGGTTTAAGAGGATTCTGGACTCAAGTATGGAAGAGTTGAAACAAGAGAATTCTTAGGAATTGAATCAGTTCAGATAGCAGTTGAAGGAGGATATTAATGAACAAATAAAGGCAGATCAGATAAAAATTGAAAATCAGAATGCTTTTACAAAGCTGATGAATCAAATGAAGGTATTGGAGAAGGCATTTGAAGAAACAGAAGCATTAGCTAATGCTAATACAATGGGTATAATTTTCCATTCTGAAAGAATATCAGAGCTGGAGAACAAGATGATTGATTTGGAGGACAGAGATCATAGAAGGACCTTGCAATTGAGAAATATCCCAGAACGATCATCAATGGAAAAAAACCAGCTCAGGACTGATGTGCTTGCATTGTTTGAAGAACTGATGTCATATGAAAAATGGGAAGATGGTATAGATAAATCCATAATGCTGGTCCCCAACACCAGGTTAGACTAAGTCTGAGGGTTGTATTGATAAAGTTCTTTAACCTTTATAAGAAGAAATGGCTGATGAGAAAATTGAGAGAAAATTTGGGTCAACTAAAGTTTAAAGAGGCTCCCATTCAAATGTTTCAAGCTGTATGTTTCCAGACTATTTCATTCAGACATTTGTTGCAAGCATTCAATATTATTTTGTTGAAGAATAATATTGAATAGACTTGGAGATACCCAGTGTTTCTGAGCATCTAACTTATTGGAAAACATCACAGCTTTGAGTTGCTTCAACAAGGTTTAAAATTGCTGCATAAATGGGGCCTGATAGAAGCAGAACAGTGGTAAGAAATTGAGAAGATTGATCATAATAGAAGAGAAGACCATGATGGAGTAGCTCTTGCTGTACTTCAAAAAATTTTCCAGGATGAAAAGGAAAAAGAGTAGCAAGGGGCAGTGGAGGTCTTTCTCCAATTTAGACAATTCATTGAGTTGAAGAAGAGGTCTTCTAGTTAAGAGTTAGGAGGTAGAAGATGATTTATACTCTATGTTTTAAGATAATTATTAGATAAGGTTTACTGTATTAGATTAATATAGAAGTATTAGTTGCAGAAGAAGTACAGAAGAATCTATAAAGAGGATAGTGTAGTAATTTTGAATAAGTTAAACATGGTACTAGTTTAATGTAGAATATGTGAAGTATAAATTAGAAAGATAGCATCAATAATTTTAAAGATCTGAAAATATTTTAAAGGATGGGTTAAAATAATTGGAATATAGAGGCAATGGGAAGTAGATATTTGAAGTTGGGTGGACCAGTGGTTTCTCCCCACACCCCTTCTGAAAAGGTGGTGATACTGCCCAGAACAACAGTATTCTGGGGGAAAAGCAGGGAAGGTAGTTCTTTCTCTAAGGGTGAGGTTTCTGTAAGGGTGAGGGATTAAGGTAATTTTTTCTTTATTAGTTTTTTTTTTTTTTTTAGTTTAACTAATTAATTATTCATTTAAAACTTTTCTAGATCATCCCATTACTGAAGTCTCAGGATGGTTTGACGATAAAAAATATACACATTTTAAAACACAGCATCCTAAAAATGTGACTAATAAAACTCCAGTTAAAACAGTCAGGTCTTAAAACAATGGGAAAATAAAAAGGCGTTGGCCTGGCACCAAAAAGAATAAAGTGACAGTGCCAGGAGAACCTCTCTAGGGAGCAAATTCCACAACTGAGGTGCCACCACAGAGAAGTCACTTCCCCAGGTCATTGATGTTGTTGTTGAAGTATATTTGTGGCAGTGCACAAAGGACCAACAAGGACATGTATTTTAAATTTGAAATAGTTAGTATCATAAGAGTATTATATTTGAATGTTAAAGGCTTGGGGGTGTGATTAAAAGGGGAAAAGTGAAGCTATAAATAAAGATAAAGCTGACAAATATTGCATTTTTACTAGAGACATTTTTCTCTTCTTCTTCAAAAAAGTGTTTAAAGAATTGGAAAAAAAAAGAGTTTTCTAATAATGCCTGGGGATTTTAATATGGTAATGGAGAAGGTGAAAGATAAGTCAAACCCTAGTAAAGAAGAAAGAACTACAACATTGTAGTTGTAGAAAGTACTACAAAGTACATTGTAGAAAGCACTACAACATTGACTAAAATGCTAAATAAAACTGATTTGAAAGATGTATGGAGAGAGTTAAAGGAAAATGAAAAGGGGTATGCATTTTATTCTTTGGTTCATAAGACCTGAGGATAGATTATACATTTATGTCTAATGATTTGTTATCTAGCATATAGTAATGCGTATATAGATGTGATAAAAGTGACAGATCATGCTGTGGTAAATATGGATCTTAAAGTATATGCGATTATTAAGAAGTTAAAAGATGGAAAATAGATGTAAATATCTTGCAATACAAAGATATAAAGGATAAAATGGAAAAATTAAGAGAGAGATGGAAGATTAATGATAGAGAAAGTAATCAAGAAAGCTTGATTTGGGATACAAGAAAGGTGGTTGCAAGAGGGTTATAAAAGTGTATAATTTAAGAAGGCAAAGAATTAAATGTGTGGAAATTCTGGAAGGATAAATAAAAATTGGAGAAAAAGTATATAGAAAACAGGAATATAAATATTTTAAAAATAATTCAAGCTAAAAGAAAAAAATTGCAAAATATAGAAACTGAAAAAATACAAAGAAACTTTATTTAGATAGGGAATAATTTGAATTTAGTGACAAGAATTTGGGGTTGTTGGCTTGAGCCACACAACAAAGGAAAGCTAAAAATTTATTTGGGTTACTTAAAGTTGAGAGTGGTAAAAAGTGTAATTTAGCAAAAGGTAAATTAGGATTTTATTTTAGATATTTTTCTAAGTTGTATTCAAGCAGTTAGTTGTAATTAGATGAAATGTGATCATAAATGGAGAAGAATGTTGGGAAAAAACTATAGCAAATAGACAGGGAGATGATGGAAGAAGTAATTAGAGTGGAGGCATTAGAAGATATTATTGACAAGTTATTGAAAAGGGAAAACTCCTGGGATAGATGGTTTAGGCCCAAAGTATTATAAAACTCTTAAGATGCAAATTCCAAAATAAAAATCTCTGTTGAATAATATATAGGAAGGAGTGAGATGCCAGCATCTGGGAAATACTCTTCAATAGTTTTAATTCCAAAACCCAACAAAGATTTGGTGGAACCCAGGGCTTATAGATCGATATCTTTGATTAAGCAAGATGCAACCAAGCCATGTTGCATCAAAGTCAAACACATTGGCTATTTATCTTTAGTGATTTCTGGAACCTCTTTAGGGTCTCCACACCAATGTATCAAATGCACAGGTCACTGCAGCTGCTTGTCATGTTTTCAATTGTACACTTCCCTGATGTTCATTTCTAGTTCCTGAATTTTCTTCCTGACAAATGCTGAATGTGAGTCTGGTACTGCTGTCTGTGACATGAGGAAAATATACATTTTGTACCTTTGATGACCTGGGTTGTACATTTGCTGAAAGTGACAAATAATGAAAGGGGTGTAAAAGAAATCCTTCTTTTCTATTTCTGTTTCTATTACCTTCTTTAAGGATGAAACTGACCCACACAGAAAATAATAGCATTAAAATCATTCAAATATCTTCTCACTGCAGATGCATCCCACTGTACTCCATGCCCACCAGATCAACAACCAAACAAGAACCAAGACAGCTGCATCCCCAAGAAGATCCACATCCTTTCTTATCATGAGATATTGGGCTTGATTTTAGTTTGTCTGGCTCTCTTCCTCTTCCTGACCACAGCTCTCATGCTGACAAAGTTCCTCAAGAACCTTGACACTCCAATCATCAAAGCGAACAACCAAGACCTCACCTACACGCTCCTCGCCTCCCTCTTGTTCTGCTTCCTTTGCACCTTTTTGTTCATTAGTTGACCAGGGCAGGTTACCTGCCTTCTGTAACAAGCTGCTTTTGGCATCACCTTCTCCTTAGCTGTTTCCTCTAATTTGGCCAAAACGGTCATAGTGTTCAGACCCTCATGGCCACCAAGGCAGGAAACATGGCCAGAAAGCTCTTGGGGAGAAAACTGACCAATTCCATTGTGCTAGCCTGTACCCTCACCCAAGTGACCATTTCTGCTGTCTGGCTCATGAGCTCTCCACCTTTCCCAACCCTGGACTTCCTTTCCCTGGATGGAAAGATGGTTTTGGAGTGCAATGAAGGTTCAGACAACATGTTTTCCATGGTCTTGGACTACATGGGTCTGCTCTCCCTTTCTTGGTGGCTTTCCTGCCAAGGAACCTGCCTGACAGCTTCAACGAAGCCAAGTTCATCACCTTCAGCATGCTGGTCTTCTGCAGCGTGTGGGTGTCATTTGTTCCCTCCTACCTGAGCACCAAGGGGAAGGCCAAAGTGGCTGTGGAAGTCTTCTCCATCTTGGCCTCTGGGGCTGCACTTGCGGCTTTCATCTTCCTTCCCAAATGCTATATTATCTTGCTGAGGCCCAATCGAAATACCAGGGATCAACTTGAAAGGAAAAAGAAGGTCTAGTGTTGCTTGCTAATCCAGTTCCCTGACATAGAGTCAGATTTCAGAAGGCAAAAAAAGTGATTCAAACCATAATGCATTGAATGTTGTGCTACCCAATGAGGACCTTTCCACAAAGGATCATTTGTAGAAATGAACATTCATTTCTCCCTGCTAAAATATCTGCTGTTTCTCATCCAAATGAAAATGGATTTCAATTTGCCATTAATTCCCCATGACATTGTTCATCTGAAGAGCTATGTGATTGTCCATCTAACCCTCTCTCTGGAATTGGTGTTAAATGCCTGCAATGGAATGCAGCAGGACACACTCTTCCCCCTTGCGATTATGGGTTCCTCTCAGCCAGTCATGTCCTCTTGTGGGACATTCTAAAGCTGAGTGAGTTCATTGGACCTGACAATCAGACTTACCCTTTCCTCCATTCACAACTTTTTTCTCAAATTCTCCTCCAAGTGATGTAGCATTCGATGGCTATTCATTATTCTCTCTTCTGTTTTGGGAGTAAACTCTCATTGTTTGCTTGTGTGATTGAATTTTTGGCTTTACTTCTGTTCTTTAATATAACCCAAAACAATAAACAGCTCACTTGGGATTCTCAGTCTCCCATTTTGGGTTGATTTCTGTCCAGAATTTCCACCAGAGTGGCTTTTCTCTAGTAATACAGACAAAAATATTATATTGTGCTGAATGATGGACTATGTCAGCTACACCAACACTGACAAGGTGGAAACATTGGATGTGTAAAAATGTTGTCTTGACAAAATGGGAAAATTATTGTTCGTACCAAAAATGACTTAGCTCAGCTGAGCTCTGGTCAGCCTTCTCCAACTTTTTCTGTCCAGTTGGATTGGCCTAAGCACACATCACTTGCAGCTTCTTGTGTTGTCCAGATGTTTTGTACTTGCACTGCCTTGAGATTAAGCCAATGTTGCCAATGGGAAGGAGTTCTCAGAGCTCTAGTCCAAAACATTGGGAGGTCTTTAGTTTGGGGAAGCTTCAGTCAACATTTTTAGCCTAATGTGTCCTGTACATGTCCTTGTTCTTTAAGAATAATACATGCTTTTATTACTTATTATACGTATTTGTGAAGTCTTGCTAAACAACTCAAGGTTACCTCCCACATCATCAATCATAGTCAGTGAAAACCCATTTGAACACTTTCCTGTTAAAATATGACCAGTCCTACGTAAAGATGAGTGACATCATGCATGTACTTCAACAAATGCAGAGATGTTCCCACAGTATGTTATGCAGTACCTGGAATAGATGTATTTCTACTGCATTTCCTTGGTCATGAGGACACAACAGCATACTTGCCATGAGCAGAAGAGAGTGATTTTAGACCTTGGGCCTAGAGTTCAGGTTTACCAAGACAGAGAGATACACTACCTGTTGTCGTGGGCAAGAGTTCCACCCATCATACATCTGAAAGCACAGACCTCTCCTGAAAACAGTTCTTTATTGACCAAAGCATTTTCCAAATGCACAAGCACCCAGAAGGAATCTCTGAGCTTGCAGAGTGCTTTGTTGCTCACAATCTAGCATTCACCTCCAGGAACTCTCCTTATAGGAATGCCTAACTGCCATGGCTTTAAAAGAGGCCTTCTGAAAATGAGCACACACTGGGCTCTGCACACCGATCCTCTAATTGGGCCACCCTCCTCTGCTAACAATGTTAACAGTTGCATGTCATTTTTGCTGCTGCCACATTATGTTTTAGCTTTAGATATTCTTCTTAGTTATCAGGCACAAATCTTTATGTCACTTGCAGGATAGTAAAACATGCTTCCAAATTTTATCCACCTGCATTTTGCTGTTTGTTTTCCATAACACAAAACACATCTAGGGCATAAAACAACCCCCCCCCCACTTGCATAAAAATCTGTCTTCAGTAAAGGTATTGGAAGAGAATATGAGGTCAGTTAAAGGTTCTATTTGTGCTCATGCTTAGTGCAAATTTGTATAATTCCTCTGAGGCCCAATGGCAATGGCAGGGTCAATTCATAAGGAAGACAAAAAGGTAAAGAGGCCAGCACTTTGGAGCATGTCCTGCTGCTAGTTTCCTCTGAAGGATATCTCTTTGGATGGTTAATACAATTACTCATGAAATATTGTGCAGAGCTAACTCTTCAAATCATGTCTACTGTTGGGCCTCTGCTCACTGCTGAGGCACCAGCTCTTTCCCAGTGCACTGACTCTTTTCCAGCACATTTGCCACATGCTCCTATGGCAGCATTGAGAGGGAGGAGCATGCTAGAGACACTTTGTTCTCTTACTTCCATGGGGAAACACACTTCCTCACAGTTCCCCATGGGATTAGTTTTAACTACTTAAGCCATGTAGCTACAGAGGAATTTTGCAGTTCTACTCTGACCACAGCAGTCATACTTCTGCTGAGGGTTGTACCAGTCATTCTGGAGTTACTGGAGATGAACTCTTCTTGAGTTCAAGTAAGACAAAATAGGACAATTAAGCTGAGAAGAAGAACAATTGTGTAACACACTACCTCAAAGTAAGAGACCATTTATTGAATAATGTAATGGCAGCAATGCAATCCGCAGCCAAATCTGCCTACAAAGTGTATTTATTTTTCTTTGGTGTGTCCAAAAGGGAAATGGGGTGGGGACAAAGTCATACAAATGCCAGTCTATTTTTGCCTAAAAGCTCTGAGTGCCAAGAAGGAAACTATACCAGGGGCATTTCACCTGTACAGTATGGAGAAACAAATGCACAAAAGCTTGGGAATCAGTTGGCAGTTCAGCAAAAATGGGTGCAGCCATGGAAAAGGGCCTTCTCTGGAAGCCACCATGCCTGATGTTCTCCAACTCTAATCTAGGATGACATGATCCTAGGCCAGAGTTGGATCCAGTCTTGACAAATGGGACTCATCTTCTACATAGTCTCAAGACCAGGACCAAAGAACTAAAGCCAAATGCCTTGAAGCTGTATGCCCTAGGGACAAGCGAAAAGACACATCAACATGTTTTTTCTCCTTCTGAAATGCAAAGCAATCTCAGCCCCATGCATACATCATTGCTTTTGCTCCCAGGAAGAAGGCACAGCATGCTGACCTCCTGGGGTTTCCACCCACCAAGTCAAGAACAAAGAAATCCGGGATAAAACATGCTGGAGATTCACACACCCCTGAATGCTTCGGAGGAGGTCTGGTACAAGCAACAGCCATTCTGCCACTCACACAGCATCCATTGCCTCCATCTCTCCTGGCTGGGACTGTTGCAGACTGATGCACTTCAGCGCCTGTGCAAAATTTAACTGAGGAGAAGACCTCTTGAAGAAGACCTCCTGCTGATTTGGCTGCTATTGCTACTTTGGCTCCTGCCTCAGGCTGCAAATGGGGTACTGAGGACCACATGCATCCTCACCAGACCTTTCCTACTCCAGGAAGATTATTACCAACAAGGAGATCTCCTTGTTGGTGGAAATTTACCCCTTATTAGTGCTGCAGCTTTCAGTGAAAGTTTTGAATAACCTCCCAGAAACTTTGGTCAATACTATGAAGTGTAAGTTTCTTAGGAAAGGTCTCAGAGTACAAACAGAGCTGGTCAGGTTTTACTCAGTATAACTTCATCTTTGCTAAAGCTGAAGGTTGCAGTTTCCCAGATTGGAACATAAAGCCTTGAATACTTAAAGCATTTCCCATGCCTTGGAAGGCACATTAACTGTGTCAAGTGCCTCTCCATTCTCAGCAGAATGAACCCTCCGTTTCCTGAGGCATAGCAGGGCACTGTCTGTGTGAGGGTCAAGAGAACAGCTAGATTCCTTTCCACTGTGAACCCCTGGTGTTCTCTCTGAGAAGGCAGACGACCAACCCTCTTTCAAACCTGTCAAGAGTTCTGGGATTGTATTGGGACACTGGCCTATCCACATCTCACAATATCTCTCTCATTACAGCACATTACCAGTGCCAACGAATTACCAACATTTCCTGGCCTTGGCATTTGCCATCCATGAACTGAATGAGGATGCAGGACTTCTCCCCAACCTCACACTGGGCTTCCCAATCTATGACAACAATGAGGATGCAAGGAGGACCTTCCAAGCAAGCTTGTCCCTGCTTTCATCTTGAGGGCAGGTGGTCCCCAACTATAACTGTGGTGGGCAGGGGATGCTGCTCTCTGTCCTCGGAGGCCTCAGTGCCAGATCCTCAAGAGAGATGGCTCCCATCTGGAGCCTCTACAAGATCCCCCAGGTATGCAGATTGAGTTTGGAGGATGTGGGAGAGCTGTCATGCAGACTGAACAGGATATTTTTTTTGAGGTGGTCTTTGGCTTTTTGCAACTTCTCCTGTGTAAGTTTTGGGCATGATCAAGCACTCAAATTGGCTAAACAGTGAGAACCAAGAGGAAAATCCTGCTGCATCCATCCAACATTCTGGTCATACAGTGGCTGGATGGCCAGCTTCCTGTAGGGAAAGATGAATGCAGCATGGATTCAACAGTAAATAGCGTCTTGCTTGAGTATTTGAGAAGCAGATGTACATAGGCGTACTCCCTCTGATCATGCAGGTAGCATTACTAGGGGTTCCTGGTAGCCTCATGATGCAATAAAAATGTACTGCAGTCAAATGCCTAGAATCCAGCCCTGGGCCATGTTTTCTCATTTCTTTCCATGACCATCTCTCTGCAGCAGAATGGATGCATACTGGAAAGCTCCCAGCCCCTTCTTTCCATCAATTTCATTTCAGCCTGGGTAGCTGGGGATGATGTGGCTAATATTCCAAGACATCAAAAGGGCACTATGTTGGGGTGGACCATACTGCAGGGTTCCATTATTGCTGAAGAGAAAGACTCCTTTTCAATCCCTGTCTTCCTACAGCTTGGTTATGGCTCACTCCATCCTGTTCTGACTGAAGAAAAAGTGCTTCCTTCCTTCTATTGCATTGATTCTAGTGCAGTCTCTCAGTGTCATGGCTTGGTCCGTCTGCTGCTGCATTTCCACTGGAACTGGATTGGACTCTTCACTCAGGATGATGATATGGGAGAAAATTTCATCTGGACACTGAGTTCAAACCTTCCTCAAAATGATATCTGTGCAGAGCTCATTGAAAGGATTGTACAGGATAACTTACTATTGGACGTTCTATCAGACTTTTCTAGAAGGATGATTTCCCTCCTTGGACTTGAGCCTTTCCATTGGAAGGCCAAAGTGATCATTGTCTCTGGGGACTTGATTACTATAAAACAGCTTACAGGAGCATTTTATTCCAATAAAAAACACAGCAGCACCTGTCTGCTGTTTTATTATATTTCATATTTGCAGGTATTTTTCTTGTACCTTGTGAGTGGTACCTCAGTTCCTGAGTGCCTCAGCTCATGAACAAATTGAGTCGCAAACAAAAATTTCATAAAACTTTTTCCGCAGGTTGCAAACTCTACATTGGGTGATCATCGCACGTGTGCCCGCCTTCCCTGCAGGGGTGTGATTGCAGTCGTGCTGGGGTGGGAGACAGCCATGATTGCACCTGTGTTCCCTGCCCGAGTGCACTCACCCCCCCCATCCCCGGCCTGCGTCCCCCCATGTGCCTTCCTCTCCCCGTGCTCCCGTGCCCGCCTCCCCCCCCACAAACACATGTCTGCCTCCACCTGCATGCCTTTGCCTCCCCATGTGCCCACGCCCACCTCTCCCCCCCACACAATCACTGGGTGGGGAGATGGCTGTGATCTTTGTTGTTCTTTGTCACATTGCTTCACATTTTTTTGAGTAAAGAATATAGTTGCAGAACAGATTAACCTTATTTACATTGACCCTTAGGGGGAAATTTGTCTTGGCTCACGACCAATTTGGGTCATGACCAGAGTCTTGGAACAGATTAAGCTCATGAGCCAAGGTGCCACTGTTTTTCAAAATGGTTCCTTGTTTAGTGTAATGCACCTAGGAGTTATCACTGCTAGAGAGAAAACCATGCATAAATGATGAAAAACAAGTGTATTTCCATTCAACAAAGTTTACAGTTTCAAGATTTCCTGAATGTCTCTTTCTTACTTCTTCTCCAAAAAGAGGCATTCTAACTTTTTAATATTAAGCAAGTAGAGGTGAGTCCCACAGGCAGCAAATCCTGGGGTTGCTGCTGCTGATGATGATTATAACATTTCTATGCCGCCCCTTGCCGAAGCCTCGGGGTGGCTTACAACACAATAAAATACATTGTGATACAATAGAACATAATAAATTACCATTAAATACAAAAATACAAAAAATACATTGAGTTACAAACACAATAATATAAAATTAAAATTATCAGTATAAAGTAAGTAAATAAATAATATAGGAGGAGAAAAGAGAAGGAAGAAGAAGTTGCCCTGGCCAGATCATATATTTTAACAATTAAAATGATGTTTAAATAAAAAGGTCTTTACCTGGCGCCAAAAAACCAGTAACGACGGTGCCAGGCGGACCTCTTTGGGGAGTGAATTCCATAGGTTGGGCGCCACCGCAGAGAAAGCCCTCCTCCGAGTACTTACTCTCCTAATTTCTTTCATGGAGGGTTCCCGGAGAAGGGACTCTCCCGCAGATCTCAAAGGGCTGTCGGGCATATACGGATGTAAGCGCTCGTTCAGGTAGCCAGGACCCAAGCCGTTTAGGGCTTTATAGGTCATAATCAACACCTTGAATTGGGCCCACACCTTGAATTGGGTCAGTTGCCACCAGAGCTGCCTTGGTAGCCTGTTCACCCCACTGCCCCATGGGTATTGGAGTCTAACACATGTGGAGGGCACCTGCTTGTGGAAGGCTGATTCTCAATGCTGCTCATGCCCTTCCTGTTGTAAGCTGGGGTTCATCCTCTCACACATGCAATGCCACAGACCTTCTTGTAAATTGTTCTTTATTGACCAAAACGTTTTCCAAAAGCACAATCACCCAGAATGCATCTCTGAGCATGCACAGAGCAGTTCATTGAATACCACCAAGTAGTCACCTCCCAGAACTCTTATTAATATTTGTGGCCACCTCCTGTCAGGAGGGACCTTTTGGATCTGAGTACGTCTCTTCTCTGAACACTGACCCTCTCATTGGGCCACTCCATTCTTGACTTCACACCATGCTAGGATTGTTATTTTATTTGTCTCCTTACTTTCCTTTCCCACCTTTGTTTCCTCTTCCATGAATACCACGGCATCTTGCAAGGCTCTCCAACTCTCCATTTTGACCTCACAACCACCCTGTAAGGAAGGTCAGCCTGAGACGGAGTTGCTGTCCTCCAGTCACCCAGGAAGCTTCATGGATGAGAGAGGAGTAGTCCCTGGACCTCATAGGACCCCAGTCCAACAGTCTCAGCACCTCATCATGTCAGCTTTCTATACTGCTGTACTGTTATTTTAACATATTTGAATCTATACATAAACGTTTATAAATAATGCATGCTCCAAAATGTTAAGGCAAGAACAGCAGTAAAACAAGTTGGAATTTACAAAAGTTGAAGGGTGCTTCTATGAGCAACCATCTTTTCAAGAGATGATTGAAGCTGAATACAGTTCCTGCCTCTTGTACCACATATAGGATGGTTTCAGAGAGTGGCTGTCACTACCAAAAGGACCTGCTTACATGCTGTTTCCTGGCCATGTTAACATACTATAGCTTTAGAAAGGTAGTATGATTTTATAGATTTTGTCATTTTGGATGTATTTTGAATAAACTGTGCACCAATAAACTGGTGGTATTCACTTCTTCTGTGTCTCTGGCATTACTAAATGTCCACTGCATTCATAAAATAAGAAAGAAGGCAATGGTGTACCATTTTGCTTCCATCCCTTCATATTTATACCTGGTGCTTATGTAATTCTGTTTCAATGATGCATTTGCTGTATTTTATTAGTACATCCAATTCAACCTTTGGGATTGTGGCCCCCTTGTAATACCCATATTTTAGTTCTTAAAAACAAACACCCTGATTCAACATAATATTCATTTTGATTCTGCCATATTTTCAAGGAATAAATACAATGGTCAAAATGGCTAGCATTTCATTTCATCTGGAAACTAACGCTTCCACCATCATGCCAAAGCATAGAAATAACATTCTGAGAGAATGGGTTTTGCTTTTTGTAACCCAAATCAAATGTCACCAGTATCGATGCAGTAAATGTAACTAGTATAGGGACATGCTGGCCCAAACCAGAGATAGGAAATAGGATCCCCATCCTGCTTTTGGAACACCAAGATCTCCTTATGCTGGATGAGAGCAACAGAATGCTAGGCAGAACTTTCTCCAATCCTACATGGTACTACTCATGCTCTTATGACATGAGGAGGACTTCAGCAGGAACAACTGTCTTACTGATGGAAATGTAACAGCTAGAACAGAAAGATATACAGAAAGATTCACCAGCCTCATGCTCTAGTGGGAAAACAAGCATGGATGGGATGAGAGAAGCCTCTTGCAGGGAGTTGAAGGACCAGAAAGGTGTGTGCACATATCCAGCTGTTATTTGGTCAAAGAAATGTAGGGATCACAATGCCTGTCTTCATGCAGGGCGGAGAAAGGGGTGCAAGCCGTTTCCTCAATATATTGAGAAAGAGAGATTTGGCAGGATCCTCCTACACCGAAAATGAGTTCTGACTTTTCCCCAGAGAGTGAAAGAGCTAAGTGAAGCTTTGAATAGGGGAGTGTGGCTTTTAAGTTACTTTTCTATTTTTTTTTTATTTAAAAAACAAAGTAACAAGTCACAGTGCACCTCAGCCCCTCCAGGGTGAAAATGTGGGATGTTGAAGTGGGAGCTGGTGGCTGGACTTATAGGGTGTGGAGTGCCGTGGTTTTACGGATGAGACCAGAGACCAGTTGGAATTTTCGAGAGAAGTTTATTACCTGCAGGGACCAAACACTCGTTGGACTGCGGTCTCGAGCAGAAGGAAGGCAGCGGTTTTATACTCTTTTACAACTATGCTTGAATAACAGCGAACAATAGGGGAAAGCCACCGAGCCCCATTTGCACATTTATCATGCTAAAGCAAGCAAGGTTACCTAAACAGGAACTGAGGCCGGAAGTGAGGTCTCGCCCCAGACCGGAAAGTAGCCCTTACGCTGCGTCCAGCAGGCTTTCCTTTCCAATACCAGATCTGCAGATACTAACAAATGGCGGGTAACCGCCATGTGCACTTACCGGTAATTCCTCTCTCGGCTAGTCAGACGGCCCACCGAGCCGGGGTAGAGGCATAAGATGCCTGTGGGCCCGTCCCTGGTGTCGGGGGGAGGCAAGACCGAGAGTCTCAAGATCTCGCTGGGTCCTCCAAATGTTGTATGGTGCGATTTTACGGACGAGACCAGAGACTGGTTGGAATTATCGAGAGAGATTTATTTACCTGCAGGGACCAAGCACTCATGAGAGTGTGGTGTTGAGCAGAGGGAAGACATTGATTTTATACTCTTTTACACTTATGCTTGAATGACAGCGAACAATAGGGGAACAATAGGGGGACAATAGGAGAAAGCACATTGCACTTTTATCATGCTAAAGCAAGCAAGCGTGGGTACAAGGGCATAACGTCTGCAGTGATACTGGTAATGCTGGAGCGTAGCCTACTTTGTTTTCATCCTTGCGTAGCGTGCACATCCTTGCTCTTGTTCTGACGCGAACAGGACACCCTGACGATGCTTTTTACCCGTGACGAGCCATGCCCTGGCTGCGTGTTCGATTATGAGGGGGGTTACAACATAGGAAAGTTAGTAACAGGAATTGTAGATTAGCGGAATGGGAGAATGAATGCTTGGATCCACATGAAAGAAACCATGCTTGAAACTCAGCAGTTTATGGACAAGGTCATCAAGGAAGCCCTCTGTTGGAGACAAAATACAACAGCACTGCCAGGTACCCAGTATTCATAACTGACTACAAGTTTCCAGAGCACGGACAGGGTTTTCCTTAAGTTCTGGATCATGTACACAGTTTGAAGGCAGTGATGAGATTCTGAATGGGTGAGAAGGTGAGGAAAATGGGGAATGATACACTGAGAAACCATTATAGGCAACAGGAGAAACTTCCTGACCCATGGAAGGCTTGGGTAACAACTTATAAAGCAAACAGAAGTTAGAGAAATCTGACAGGTTTAAAATGTTTTGCAATCAGAGAGAAATAATTTCTTAAGACAAAGCATGAGCCCACTAGGAATTTTTACATTGCAAAGGAAGCACAGCTGTGCAGTCATTGTGAACAACAGGCTAAATATGAGCCAGAAAGCGACAAAGTCACCAAAACAGCAAATTCAAATATTGGATGCTATAAACATAAATTACTTACTTGGAATGCATTAATTACTTCTAAATCACAAGAAGTAGTAGTTCCCCATTACTCCTCATTAGTCAAACCTCATGAGGAACACTGTGTCCAGTTCTGGGTGCCAAGATTTTAAAAAGATGCAGAAAAAAAATGAAAGGGTCCAGATGAGGGCAACAAAAATGATTCAGGATTGTGAAACACTGTTCTGTGAGGGCAGATTGAGAGAACAGGGCATGTTTAGTCTTGAAAAGGGAAGACTGAGGGGGTATCCCTCTCTGAGAGCTGCACCTGCCTCATCTGTCAGACAAACTTTGCTGTTCCAAGTCCCTCCCACTAAATGTACATCCTGGTCATTCTCAGAGCTGCCTGCATACCTGGGGAGTCTGGGCATGAGGTAAACACCTCCACTTCTCTTATCTCAGTGCCTGGAATTGGCCACATTCCAAGTCCCCTCCTCCTCCTCCTCCTAACTCCCATCAGCTGGCCTTGATAAAGCTCACCAAGAGCTACCATCTTTCTCCCTCCCAACACTGAAGACCATTGCAAGTGGTCCATTTCAATGCCTGGTAAGCCCAGGGTGTCTCCTCACAGCAGAGTGCAATTTCTCCGGCATTTCTCCTCTTTCTTCCACTTCTCCGGCATTTCTCCTCTTTCTTCCACTTTTGACAGTGTCCTAGAATCTTCCCTGTCTCTGTACAGCAGGCCCTTCTTCTGCCCACCTTTCCATCACGGGAGTATCACTTTGGCGGCTTCCTGCTCTTCCCGGGCCAGGGACTTCTGTGTCTTCCTCTCACGGAAATCAGTGCTGAGAAATTCTTGGGCTGTGCACTGATCCTTGCATATCATTCTATTTGTTGTGTGTTGTTCTGTCTATTGCACAGAGTTTTGCTCATTGATTGAGTTGGCCTCAATATTCAACCAGTGTATTAAACAAGGAAACACTATACTGCAACTGGGTGGTATGCAAGACCCTGGAGTCTCCTGGGTAAAGAGAGGTCTGGTGTCCTCCTTGCCAAATGGGGAGCCCTGATGCCCCTGGTGCCTGGAGCAGCCCCCTTCCCTTCTTTGCCCCCACATCCACTCTCGGCTCTCCTGCTTTCAGGCCTGTTCAACACTGTTAGAAGTATCCCTGGATGGGCTGTTCCCTTCCAAAGCCATATCCAAATCTTGTAGCAGTGAAATCCATGAGTTCAGCTGCTTGTGTGAAGAGGGACTTTCTCTGGCATGGTCCAGTTATCCTGCAGGTTACTGTACTTTCCTGGGTGGACCCAATTCCACTTCTATTGATTTAGGGTGTAATTTCATGGCATCCTGACACTGTTGGACAGGCGTGGGGCGTGGGGGATTATGAGATTAAAAGGAGACCCAGTTCCAAGGTCCAGATAATGAGGGTGGGGGTAGTGAGGGGGAGGAGGGGGAGATGTCATAGCCCCCTTGCTCCAGGGCTTTTCTACTGTCAAGCAAGTAGGCAAGCAAGTGCAAGGAAATACTAGGATAACAGAACCAGGAGAATATACACTCTGATCCACATGGAAGATACATGCTCAAACTCAGCAGTTTATTGGCAGAACACCCAGGTGCCCCTCTCTGTCAGAGAAAAACAACAGAGCAGTTGGGAAGCAAGTATACAGAATGGGGCACAAGTTTCCAGAGAATAGACAGAAACTTTTATAAGTCATCGGTCACATACACATTTCAGGGCAGTGATGAGTTTCTGAATGGGTGAGAAGGCAAGAACATTGGGGAATCATTCAGAAACACAGAGAAATCTTTATAGGCATCAGGAAAATCATCACAACCCATCAAAGGCTTGAGTGTCACAGATGCAGAATGCCTTAAGACAAAGCATGAGCTGGTGGACTATTTTTATATTGCAAAGGAAGAGCAGCTGCTGATCAGCTGGCAACATTGTTTCAACTCTGTTTGGGCCAGAAGCTTGCCTTATCTGAAGAGCATGTGGATCATTAGCACAGTTTGGGGCTGGATTTCCTTTTCCCAGGGAAGGAACCAGGAAGGAAAAGGCCTGCAGATGGGAGGGGGAGTGCGCCACATTGAGCTCAGCAAGTGGAATAAGATGCAAATGCCCAATCACCTCCCTTTAACTGATCAGTGCAAAAATCAGCCAGCACATCCAGCTCTGCCATGGGACTCTTTCCCTGCCTCATCTTTCTGGTTCCCCTTCTGGGTAAATCGGCAGGTAGAAATTAATGAAACCACAAGCGATGTTACACTTTGTCTGACACTGCTCTTTCACTGCAGTTGCAAGAGGCTTCTTCCTTTCTTTGCATATATGGGGAAGGAGGTGGGAAGAGGGTCTAGTTGGGGGCATTCCCAGAGAGGCAGTATGGGCTGGGCTGCATCAAATTGACCACTTTGCCAATAAATGGGAGGGGACTGTATCTCCAAAGGCAGCTATCCAGACTTGCACCATTTCATTGAAGAGCCTGACAAATGACACTGGTGGTCTCCTTCCTGGCTGACAGAGTTTCAATTCCCACAGTTCAAGGGGCAGAAAATGAAAGTTAATTTCCAAAAGTCCTCACACTAGGTAAGAGGGATGAAAACCTCTTTTTCTGCCTGCAGGCCTCTTGGGCTCAGTTTATTTCTCTACCCTGTAATTATGGAAAGTTTATGAGGAATTCCACATGGGTTTCTATCCAGCTTGTCAATGACAAAGAAATCTCTAAGAAAACTGCTGAATATGAGTGTGCCCTGAGCACTTTGGTGTGAGGCTCCATCTGCATCTGACATCTGGCTGCCTGCACATTTCTTCCAGAGATGGGCTCCTCCTGGTGAGGCTGCAAAGACGATTCTTCCCCTTCTTCTGGTTAACCAAGGAGGGACTGCCTCCCTGCTTCAGTGATGATTCTGCTGCTCTCCCTGCTGCTTTGGCTCATGCCTCAGGCCACCCAGATGATGCAGAGGGGCATGTGCCCTTTGATTCTGCAGTTTATCCAGCCAGAAGACTATTACAGGCCGGGAGACCTGATTGTTGGTGGGAATTTGCTACTTGGCAGATATTCCTTTACAGATCAAGAAGAGTTTCATGCATCACCACAAATAGGAGGCCATGCTAATAGAATGTAGGTTTCCCTCAAAGGGATCTGGGATGCATGTGTGCATGTTTGTTTTCACACCAGGGACTTAGTCCACAGAGGTGTGTCAGGAATGCTGTTCAAGAGGAAATGTTGAGCATGAGAGTCTCACAGCCTTTCTAGGAGGGCCCTCAAAGAAAATAAAGAGCTGAACTTGAGGTTTCTTCACTGGCCTCATCCCAAGGGCTTCTGGGCAAGCAGCAGAGTGAAGTGGAACCAGTGATTTGTTCTTGTGTCAACAACCCCTGTAAAATGAAAGGTTCTCCTGCTATCTCTGTCCCAGGCAGACACTGTTTGTGGCAAGGGTGGAAAGGTGGGGCTCTTCTCTAAGATCTCACTTTAAAATCAGCTGAATCTACTGGCAGATCACTTGAGCACCAGAAGTGACTCCGCAAGCCTTTCTATCTACCGGCTCTGTCAAAATAGCAAAAATGCATTTGATCCCACCCCAAAGGATGCTCCTCAAAAGAAGAAAACTCTGGGGAAGGCCCAGCTCCCCCCATCTGTAAATCCCGTGAGGTTCGTTGGCACACAACTCCCACCGTTCCCAGCATCATCCTGGGCAAATCTGGAGATCCCCACAGCCGCATGAGATGGCTGATTCCAGATGGTAGATGGGAGCCTTTTGCATGCAAAAGTCTCTGGGTGGGTGTTACAGCTGCACAACAAGGGACTCTGAGCATTAATGGGGCTGAGACTGTTAACGGTTATTCAGGACTATTTTTGTTGCATGAAATAACACTTGTGCAACACACAAAACATATTCTGAAATACAGAGTAAGTTCAAGAATGAGAGAGTTGCTTCATTTTTGAGGAACTACCCAAAAGGGGAAGCAAAGAAAAGTTCTCTCCTCAGGTACTTTTTTTATACTTCTCCTTCTGTAAGCACAGGTCCTTTCACCACCCAGAGAGCAAACTTTTTCCCACTCTAAAACTTAATGTTCCTGCATAATTTTGTCATCTTCCCTATAGCCCAGGCTACAAGATGGAGCAATTCTTTTAGAACTACATGAAAGTGGACCTTGAGAAAATTACGAGAGGCAAGCAGAGATTTTGATTCTTTGCAGAAAGAACTTCAGGCCATTTAGTTCAGCCTTTCCTGCTCTGAATGGCAGTGAGTAACATTCCCTGGATGCTAGTGTGTGTGAAGCTGGTTCTCCTTTGGTCTTTGGCAAAAATAATTGCATGATGCTAGTCCTCCTGGCTCTGCAAGAAGTGTTTTTTGAACAGCATCACCATGCTGGGCTAGGTAGGCAATCCCCTCAAGATCAGTGTCTACCATGGCTTCCTTGGGGGTGTGGTGGGATCCCTCTCTCAGTCTCTCTCTCTCTCTCTCTCTCTCTCTCTCTCTCTCTCTCTCTCTCTCTCATATTCTTATTGTCTTTGGATACATGCTAATGGCAAAGCATGGGAGAATCTGCATTTAAAGAGTTCTTTGGTCACACATGTAAAAATAAAAATTCTTCTCCATGCAGGTTTGGTCAGAAGCTATTTTATGTCACCTAATTTCTTCAGTGCTCTTGAATTCTATGCCTATGCCTATACTGAGACAGAGCCACAGTCCAGGGATTTGAGGGAGGGTCTTCCAAGCTCTCCCTGCACAAGCCAGGATTGATTCTGACACTTCCTCCATGGGAAGCAGGACCCCCAGCCTTTCCCGTGGTTCTTCACTTGATGAGCCCCAGATCATTGCTCAGCTTATTTCAGAAAAAGCTGGCTGTGCTTTACAGGTAGACTGGCAATGCACTGATGGTTCCTGGAATTATGTTTACTTGGGAAAGGCTCTGGTGAAATCCCAGAGGATAGACAATAGGGGAACTTCCATCCTGATTTCTAAGGATGGATTCCAATCTATGGGATGCTCTAGGTATATGTGTGGTGGGAGAAAGGGAGGCTCTTGTTTCCCCCTCTTTCCTGTGGGGTGCCCCATAATCACCTTTGATGACCAAGGGAGAACTCCATTGCCGCCCTGTATGGAAACAATTTCCTCTGATCTGGGAAGGCTCCTGCAGTCTTCTTCTTCCTGTGCTTTCCTTTGACAAATTATTGAAGGTGCTTGGTTCACAAAAAGAAAAGGATGTTCAGTTAACCTAGGAAGAAATCACCTGTGGAAGGGAGCTGGGCACACTTTAGCTTAAGAAAAGAAAAGTTCCTTTTTGATTTGAATCTTGTACAATTGTTTTCTGAGAAAGCCATCATGGAAGCATTTGCCTGCTGAGAAAAGCAACCTCTGCACTGCCTGAAAATCAGCTGAACTGCAAATGTGGTGAAGTGCAGCTCAGATCCAGCAGGGATCCTGGGATGATCACATTGAACAGATGCAGCAAGACTGTAACAGATTTTTTCAGTAAACACTTCAAGTAAAACTGCCTGGTGTAGAAGGAAGTGACTCTCCACAAAGTAGGTTGAACCAGTTAAACCTTCAAACCCTCCACTTCTTGCCAGTTTGATACTTCTCATCACCCATACCCTAACATCCCTCTCCCCTACCAGCACTTGCTGGCTTTGCCGTTTGCCATCATGGAGCTGAAAAAGGATGTGGCCCCATTTCATACACAACACTTGGCTTCCTCACATATCAGCACGGAGGCCTGAACATAGAAATGCATCAGAAGAACCTTTTCCTGCTGTCCACAGAGGGGTGACCTGGTTGCCAATTATAAATGTATCTGGACGGATTGACCACTCACTGTAGGAGGGCATTTTTACTCCCAATAGTCCTCAGAAATGGCAGCTTTTAGGGCCTCTTCAAGATCCCACTGGTAATGGGGTCAATCTACAGTCACTGTGAGTGACTGACAGAGCTCAAGAACACTAGAAAGAAAAGAGGAATCCTCGAGAAGAATATTTCCCTGCAGTGGGTATTTTGTCCTTTTGGATTGCAGGGGTGGCAGGGACATCTGAAGAGGGTTACCACCATGTCACATCTTAAGAGGAGGCCAGGGATGAATCAAGGAGATTCTTGGGTAATAAATCCCAGCTAGCCATGGATGCCTCTTCCTGAGATAAACACCAGGAAGAAAAATCAAGCATTCTGTTGACATCTTCCTGACACTGGAACAAATAAGGTGGGGCAGGAACCATTTTGCCCCTTTTTGCTTCTGTGAATGTGCTGTCCCCCAGGGATGGTTGGAGACCACCATCACATGGTCAGTCTGGTTGTAAGAAGGGTCATGGGTTACCCCTAGCAAGAGCAGAATCAGAATGCCTAGGCAAACCAATGCCATGACACCAGGGCTATGGCACATGTCCTTCACATGGGCCACCTCCAGGCAACCACCTGGTTCCTGTGTAAACAGACCCTCACCTCTGTGGACCTTTCACTGATCCAGCAGGCCTCTGCCAGGTTCTGGCTTCCACATACAACACCCCAAGTTTCAAGATGCAAAGAAGGAGAATGAACAATGAAGGAGCTGACACATTCTGGTCCTGTTTCAGCCTTAAGAAAAGTTTTCTATTTTCTGTGCCCTGGACACAAAATTGAACCATGATGGCCAAATACTATCTTTGGAGAGGCATCCTAAAGCCAAAAGCTCAGCATATGTGAGTAGCTGGGTTTTTTGGACAGTGTAGTACTTCTCTCATGGTTTGGTCCTTACCATTTCTGACTTTTGTAGGCACATCTGCACTAGGGGTGTGAAATGTTTGTGTGAGTGTGTAAGCACATGGTGATGGGCAGGGGCACACTTCACAGCTGCTCTTGATATTTAGATATCCATAGATGGGTATCTTAAGATGGATGGCTTCCAACAGCCTAGTACTTCATGCCTTCTGAAATCATCTACAGGAGTATATGTGGAAGCTTCTCCCACAAAAATCATCCTTGTATTAACAATGCCACTGATATCTGGTGCATGTAACTAGCAGCAAAATCCTAGCTGCAGCACAGATTCTACTTACTCCACTGGATTCACACTGTCATAGAATCACAGAAGAGTAGAGTCAGAAGGAACCAGAAGGCCATTGGTCCAACCTTCTGCTTTTGTAGTGGACTAACATACACCAACCATTTATATGATTGCCCTATCGCTTTTTGAATGTCCATTGTTGTACTGCTCAGACGATCAGGAATTTCTTCCTGGTGTCTTGTGTAAATCTAATTTCTGTTAACTTGAATTCATTATTCTGCGTCCTGGAATGGATGAGAAGAGATGTTTTCCTTCCTCTTTGTGGCAGCCTTTCAGGTACTTATACAGAGCGATCATATCTCAGCTCAGTCTTCTCTTCCTGAGGCTGAAAATGCCCAGTTCCCTCAATCTTTCCTGACAGGTCTTTGTTTCCAGGCACTGGCTCATACTTGTTTCCCTTCTCTGAAACCTTTCTAGCTTTTATGTGTCTTTTTAAAATGTTGGGTTCCAGAATGAGACACAGGACTCTAGATGAATTCTGAGTGATGCTGCATACAGGGGAGCTAGTATTTCACATGGTTCAGAGGTGATACTTCTGTTAAAGCAGACCAAAACAGCATGTCCTCTTTAAGTGGCTGCACCATATTGTTGGCCCATATTTAGTTGGTGTTCGACAACAATCCCAGGATCCTTCTCCTTTGCAGTACCTTTGAGCCAAATATTCCCCATTTTGTAGTGATGCACTTGGTTTCTTGTCTCTAACTGGAGGATGTAGCATTTGTCTCTCCTGAATTTCATTCTGTTATTCTCTGCCTGACATTCGGTGCTATCACAATCACCCTGTATCTTACCGCTGTCTTTCAGTGTATTTGCTATTATGACATAGCTTTGCATTATTTGCATATTTAAATCTCTTTCCTTGAACTTCCCCATCTGAATCATTACTAAAAATGGTGAGGAGTTTTCATCCCAGGAGAAAAAACTATTGAAGTTGATCCTGGGTTAGTATTACTGTCATTATTTAGGGAACAGATGGGACAAAACTCTAAAGAATTGATGATAAATTTATTAACAGCAGTAAGATTAATACTAGCAAGAAACTGTAAAACAAAATGTCAATATCATATAGTAGACCGCTATAAAGAATTCTGGAATATAGCTATTAATGATAAGTTAACTTGTGATATTAAATGGGAAAAAGTTTTAATAAGTGAAAACAAATTTGAAAGCATTTGCAGACCTCTTACTGAATGTTTTAATAAAAGGAAAGGGGGGTGAACCAGCACAAGAGACAATGCAGCTCTGGAAGGAAAGTGGGGCAACCTGAATGAATCAAAGACCTTACACTAAGTAACTAGAGTATGGTTCTGGTGGAGGTAGTACTGACATTAATCTATTCTTTAACTGTTTTGATCAATAACATTTAGTTATAATTATTTTTATTATATTAATTCCTTCGTTTTGCTTGGGGTTAGAGTTAGGGTTAAAAGAAAACACTATGGCACTCAACTTGTGATGATTCCAAGTCTGAGAATATGCCATCAATTAGAACTCTTTGAGTCTGATTCTGCAGCCAATTGTGGATCCACCTAAGGATAATGGGGATGTTGTTGGGCACATTTTCAAAGGCTTTAATGACGCCTAAATAGATTATATTCACAGCATTTCCACAGACCTTTTGGAAGGTCACGCAGTCAAAACTGAAATCAGGATTGTTTGGCAGAATTTGTTCTTCAGACATACATGCTTGCTTCTAGTAACCACTGCATTGTTTTCAAGGTACTTGCAGAAAGATTGCTTTAAAAACTGCTCCAGAATTGTTGTAGGGAATGTTGTCAGATTGAGTGGTCTGCAGCTTCACAGTTCTTCTTGCTTTCCTTCCTTACAGGTAGGGACAGCATTATCCCTTCTCCAGTCTACTAGAAACTCCACTGCTCTTCCTGTTTTCTCAAAGATAAAAATAGTGTTTTTGAGAGTTCTTCCACCTGCATCTTTCTGCTGCTAGGATGGAGTTCATTTAGCCCTGGAGATCTGAACTCATTCAGCCCATGTAGATGACCCTTGATCATTTGCCTGTCAAACATGGACAACCACCCACCCCTTTCTGCTTGTATTTCCCCTCATCAGGAAGGTCACAGGTCATCTCTTGGTAGAAGATTGAGCCAAAGTAGGAATTGGGTAGTTCTGCCTTTCCCCTTTTTTCTCTTTCTCTCTCTCGGTCATAAAGTATAATTTTAACATGCATGTTGAGTAGTTGCACCCCATTTCTTTCCTCTATCTTCAGATATGTCCAAAGCCTTTTACTTTGGACATATCTGACTTCCTCTGTTCCTTTAGCATCCCTCACTAGCCTCAGGTTTAGCCAGCCTGATCCCATCCCTGCAGTTATGTGCTACCTGCCTGCATTTTTCCTCTGTTCTTTCTGTATTCATATAGTCTCTGAGCGTTTTGGGGAAGATACACATGCTTCCACTGTTGTCTTCTATACTTTCCTCTTCTTAAACGTATTTAAACTTGTGACCTAAATAAATTCTTTTCTTTCTTTCTTTCTTTCTTTCTTTCTTTCTTTCCTTCTTTCCTTCTTTCCTTCTTTCCTTCCTTCCTTCAGATATCCCACCCTTCATGGGCTTCTTTTCCCTTAAGAGTGGTTTTCCATGATTGCCCTAAATTGGTTAAAGCTGGCTTTTTTGAAATCCAGGGTATATGTTCCACTACCTTTAGTTTTAGGTTCCTTCTTGCAGGTGAGCAAGATTGGACAGAAGCTGTTTAACATCATGTCAGGGTGTTGATGCACTGGAATTGGCCATGCCTACACTAAGAAGGAGTTGCAGTCCAGTAGTCTGAGGGAGGATCTTCCCAGGATTTCCCAGGAAAAGTCAGGACTGATCCTGGCACCCCCTGCATGAGAAAGAGGGGCCCCTGCCTGTCCCATGGTTCTTCCTTAGATGAGCTCAGGTTCATTCAGCAAAAACTGACACAACAGCACAGAGAATTTGGCGATGCCCTGATGACTCAGAGAAGGGCTTTCTCTGTGGGGATGCCCCACTTATGGCATGTGCTCCCCAGAGGTCCGCCTGGTGCTGTCGTTATTTGTTTTTTGGTGCCAGGCCAAGACCTTTTTATTTAAACAATATTTTAATAATTGCTGATATTATTTATTGTTTTAAAATATTTAGCCAGAATATTTCCAGATTTTATATGAATTTTTGTATGAGTATTTATTTATATGTTGGAAGCTGTCCCGAGGCTTATGTGAATGGGACGGCATACAAAAATTGCAAATAATAATAATAACAACAACAACAACTATAACTCCTGGATTTAGGTTTGCTTGGAAAAGACTCAGGTAAATTCCTGGAGTACAGAATGAGGTTCTCCAGCCTGATGTCTATGAAGAAGTTCCATTCTATGAGTCCATCTAGGTACATGGTGAAACGTGGGAGGAAGGGAGGGTCTTGAGTTCACCTCTTCCTTGTGGGGTTCCCCATAATGTCTTTGGTTAAGGGAGATATGCATTGCTGTCCTGGATGGAAACAATTTTCTCTGCAGTATTCTGCTTCTTGTATTTTCCTTAGAAGGGGGTTAGTTCAACAAAGTATATAAAGCCAGAAATAACCTTGGTAAGTTATCCTGGGGGAAACGATCCTGGCACAATTTTCTTGAAAAAAAAAGATGTCACCTGTTCTGTGCTTATCCTTACCCATGTCCTGCTATTGCTCCCGCCATGACAGATCAGTGGTCAGAAACTACCAGCACATCTTGGCTTTGGTGTTTGCCATCAATGAGCTCAACAAGGATCCATTTCTCCTACCCAACATGACGCTCAGTTTCCGCATCTATCAGCACTGCGACCTGGTCAGAGTAATGCATCGGAACTACCTCCTCCTTCTGTCTACACGGGGGAGAATGATTCCCATGTACAAATGTGACAAGCAGGATCAACTAATCTCTGTTATACAGGATTTTGACTCCAAATCTTCATCAGACACTGCAGCCTTAATGGGCATCTACAAGATCCCTGAGGTAAATGCATTCACCTGGACTTAGGTATGAGTGACCTGCTGAGAGAAGGATCATCTCTGAGAACAAATTCTTCCCCACAGTGGGTTTTTCCCCTCAATTCTGGATGACAGGGCAGGGGGCCTTCTCACCTGGAGAGGCTGCATTGTGACCACCTTGGAGGAAGCCAAGAATGAATCTCAGGAGCCTTGGGTGACAAATCACAGCTAGCAATGGGTCTGTATTACTGAGATGACCAATTGAAAGAAACATCAGATATTCCTGTGACATACAGACAGAAACAAATAGTGTGCTACAAAATGCTAGCCATTCCTTCTGGCATCAGCAAATGAGCAGCCTCACATGGATGGTTGCAGGCCAGAATCCTACGCGGCATCTCAGAATGGGACCATTTGCATTTGAACCATCACAGAAAGTACTTGCTTTCACCAAGTACTGGTCATGGAGACCAGCCCTAGAGCCCCAAAGCTCTGCATGTGCAGAGTGATGCACCCTTCAAACGTGGATGAATCTCTTTCCTGCCATGAATAGTTCTTCTGCCAGTGCTTGGTCCATCTCAGTCCTGACATTGGTAGATACGTCTTCACTAGGGGTGGGCATTTGTATGGCTGGGTGAAGAGACCCATGGTGCATGGGAGTGGAGCAGGGAGACAGAGAAGACTTGTTTGTATTTATTCATCCCAACTGAATGAGGGATGCCTTCCCTGGGATAGTACTCCTTGCATTTCAGCTCACAGCTACTAGAGGATAGAAGCTTAGTCCACAAAAGAAGCACCCATATTTTCTAAATGCTACAAAAAGAGTGTTATAGAGGATGATCAGGAAAGTTTTTGCTTCAGCACTTAAACTGATTGTCCCATTATATTCAGAGAAAGAGCAATATATTTCTCTTTTTCTTCCAGATTAATACCCAGGAAATTCCTCGGTATGAGGGCCTAGTCTGGCTGCTGCTGCATTTCCAGTGGAACTGGATTGGGCTGCTTGTTCAGAGTGATGACCACGGAGAGATCTTCCTCCAGACAGTGACCTCCCTGCTGCAGCAGAAGGACCTCTGTGTGGCCTTCACTGAAATGTTCTCCATAATGGATGGTGCACATCTGCACAGAATGGAAACAGGATATATTCCTCATGTGTGGCTTGAAACAGAAGTCATTGTTTTCTTTGGTGACAACACTGCAGTGGGACAGTTGATATTGCGGTTACATATTCATGAAACCAGTACAAAGATCCCATTTCAGAAGGTTTGGATCCTGACCTCCCATTCAGAAGTTGAAGCAACTGCAAACCCCTTCTATAGAATGCTTCTGGGAACACTTCGTGCAGCTTTGCACTTCAGAGCCCACACACGGGATATTCCAGGATTCAAAGCTTTTTTCCTGGCTTTAGATCCATTCCACCCTCAAGGAGATATCTTTGTTCAAGTGTGGTGGGAAGAGGCATTTGAGTGTCAGTTTCTGAGATCAGGAAAACCCCCTCCAGAATCCTATCCAATTTGTACTGGGAGAGAGATGCAGATGGATCCAAGTGAGTTCATGTTCGAATTGGGCATGTCCAGTCATAGCTACCGCATCTTCAATGTCATCTATTCTGTGGCACATGCACTGCATGCCGTGTCCTCATCTGGACTGAAATATTTGCAGATGGGGGAAAGGAAGCAGCTTCTGAATATTCAACCATGGCAGGTAAATTCTGCATCCAGATGTCATGAACTTATCCACAGATCCTGGTGGATAAGCCACCCTGGTGGTTGTTCAGTCAACAATCCTGGAGGGAAAGCTTAGTCTGAGAGGAAGCCTAACTTAGCAAAATCAGGAAAAATATTCCCCATCAACTTATCTGCATAGGTGCTACTTCTCTGAATGGACATTCAGAAGTGAGCAAAGCTTAGAAAGGATTGGTGGTGCTCGTGGAATACTGATGCGTTCCAGATTGTGCATATTGTGAATGGAAGAAGCACTGAAGCTGCAGCCTCAGAGATGTAGTTCCAGTTTAATCTACTTATTGCAGAATGGGAAGTGGGCCATCCACACTCAGAAAGTTCATTCTGACGAGCAGAGGAAAACCCACATGCTGATGGAAGTAAATGATTTACAGTGCCCTTGTCATGGTAAGAGGGCCTTGGTAGGACATGGACACTAGGCAAAGATGCCCAAACCATTCTGGAAGCCTCCTTGGCCAGATATCACTAAAAGGGGCTGCATCTAACAAATAATGTTCACAATAGAATAGGAAGAGTACAACAGATCTCAGAACTGGAAGGGAGTCAAAGTGTGCTGGAAAACACTTTCAATAACTGTCATCTGCTCTGAATATTTCTGCATTTTCAGATACTGGATCCTCTGAAGAATGTCTGGTTTAACAACAGTGCAGGGGAGGAAGTCTCTTTCACCAAAAAAGATGTGAGATACGAGATCTTGAACTGGAGGTGGCTTCCAAATGGAACTTTGTACCCTGTGAAGATTGGATGGGTTGATCATGGTGCTCCCCCAGGCAAAGACTTCTCCATCAACTCTGCAGCAATTGTGTGGGCCACAAAGGTGGGTGTGGAGTGAACCACATGGGTAATGGAAGCAGAGGCATGGCACAATTCCCCACTTTCAAAAATTATCGTCCTCTTCCTCTTCCTCTTCTTGAAAGTTCCCCTAAGAGTGGAGAAGTGGGGTGTCATTGTCCACTTGTAAAAAAGGACAACCTTTCCCCCCCACATACACAAAATTCCATGTTGTGTCCTGAGAAACTACGGAGAAGTGAAAAGGGATCGCCCATTCCTGTATTCTTGCAGAGACACTTCCAGTGATAGGCAAGAATGGGCATGATGGACCTTCGGTTGAACCTAGTAGACGTCAGCCCCCAAAGATCCTGGTTCTGCCTCAGAAGGGATTTAATAGGAGCCTCTGTCCCTTTTTTGCTGAAGATGCTGGAAGCATTCAGAAATTGTTCATTCTGTCTCAATTGGTGACTCCATCAGCCAAGCCATGCAAAACTCATCTTGGTGGAATGTCTGTTGAGAACCTCTTCAATGCATTTCTCTCTTCCAAGAATTGCCTCTTCCTTTCACTTTTAGACAATGCCCAATGCGAGATGTGTGGAGAGGTGCACTCCAGGGCACTGGAGAAGAGTTTCAGAGGGGAAGCCAGTCTGCTGCTACAGATGTGAACGTTGTGCAGCAGGGATGTTTTCCACCACTTCAGGTACCTCAAGCATTAAGAGCCATTCATAAACGGAGAAGGGAATGACATAAAGGTTGTGTGGGGACCCTAAAAAATCTTAAGGAAAGTAGAAGATTCTATTGTTTTGGAAGATTTTTATCCCCCCTTCTATATTGCAGATCCCTCTGCTTTTACTTGTTTACAAAGTGTTCTACATTTCCAGGAGATACGTTCTTGGTAAATAATACAACAATTTCTCAGTAGCTTATGAATGCTTTCATGCACAGTTTCTTTTCCATTTCCTCATGCTTCCAAAGCCCCAGTTTTTCACTTGACTGGGTTTACATGAGACCTAAAGGTGTTTCAGTAAAGCTCTGTCACAGCTGGAGGGTTGCTCTTGTAAGATTTAGTGCGAAAAAATGCCCCTTTTTTGGTTGTTGTTTCTACAGCCTGTTCTCTGGCCTCAGTACAAACAGATCTCAGAGATCAGTGTGCAACATGAAGAGAAATTGTGCTTAATATGCTGGCTTTAGTTTTTGCACAAATGCATGTAATAGTGCAAGTGACAGATTTTAGCATTTCCGTTTTTATTTCTAGATAAAGAATGGTCTTCAGGAGAATAGACTGAAAATGAATCTTATACAAGTTTATGGGGAGCAGACATTTTTATTTATTTTTTCATAGTTATGGCCTATTTCCCAAAGCTTAATTAAAAGTTGCAAATTAAACTGGGAAAAATGATTTCCATATCTTCCTTTGTGCATGGGATTTGCCCCCAGTGAAAGAACTTGGAAACCAGGTTGATAGCCAGTGTGGTGTGGTGGTTAAGAGCGTGGGACTGGGACTCAGACGATCTGGGTTCAAGTCCCCACTCGGCCATAGAAGCAGCTGGGTGACTTTGGGCCAGTCACAGACTCTCAGCCCAACCTGCCTCACAGGGTTGTTGTTGTGGGGAGAAGATGGAGGAGGAGATGTGAGCTGCCTTGAGCCCTTTGGGGAAAAAGGCAGGATATATATTAAAAAATGAAAATGAAAAAATGAATGAATTGCTCATTTCAGATGCAGCACGGTGTGCTCCATGCCCAAAAGATCAGCACCCAAATAAGAACCATGACCAGTGCATCCCCAAGAAGATCCACTTCCTTTCCTTTCAAGAGATACTGGGTTTCCTTTTAGTTTCTCTGGTTTTTTTCCTCTGTCTCAGCACATCTACTGTGTTAGCAACTTTCATTAAATATCACGACACACCCATTGTCAAAGCCAATAACCAAGACCTCAGCTATGCCCTCCTCATCTCTCTCCTGCTCTGCTTCCTCTGCTCATTCTTCTTCATCGGTCGACCCTCAAAGCTCACCTGTCTTCTGCGACAAGCTGCCTTTGGCATCAGCTTCTCTCTTGCAGTTTCTTGTGTGTTGGCAAAAACCATCATGGTGGTCCTGGTCTTTATGGCCTCGAAGCCAGGAAACATGGCAAGTCGGCTCTTGGGGAGACCACTGATAGCCTCCATTGTGTTGGTCTGTCCCTGCATCCAGGCTATGATCTGTGCTGTCTGGTTGCTGACCTCTCCCCCTTTCCCGAATCTGGACTTCCATTCCCTGTCTGGGGAGATCATCGTAGAATGCAATGAAGGCTCCGTCATGACGTTTTATGCTGTCCTGGCTTACATGGGCTTCCTGGCTCTTCTCAGCTTCAGTGTGGCTTTCCTGGCCAGGAAACTGCCTGACAGCTTCAATGAAGCCAAGTTCATCACCTTCAGCATGTTGGTCTTCTGCAGTGTGTGGGTGTCCTTTGTGCCCACCTACCTGAGCACCAAGGGGAAGTATGCAGTTGCTGTGGAGGTTTTCTCAATCTTGGCATCTGGGGCTGGTCTCCTGGGGTGTATCTTTCTCCCCAAATGCTACATCATTGTCTTGAAGCCCAGTCTCAACAGCAGAGACCATCTTATCAGAAAAATGTAATTTACACATTTCATGATTTGGAGGAATCTGTTTATCATTCACAGTCCAGGAAATCATTGTTCTAAGTCACATTTTTCCATATTGGAGTTAATTTAGTCATTTTGGTTTTGCATCAAGTAAAAGAAATCATTTAGGTTCACTATTGCAAAAGTAGATCACTGTTTTGCTCTAGCTCAAACAAATCTGCATCATTGAAATCATATAGAAATGACTGCGTTAAGAGCTGAACTTCTCCAGCATTCCTGCTCCTAAATTGGCTACAGAACTGATTTCCATCCTTCTGCATGCAGAGGTTGCTGTACTTCATACCAAACTGAAGCGGAATAAAAAGTTTGCCATGTACATTCGCCAGGTATGGCCAAGATGAACACCTGGCTGTTAGCTACAGCAAAATCCTGGGTCATGGTGTCATCTAGAAGTCACAGAGTCCACTAAGTTGGAACTCCTACATGCCCTGAAAGGCTATGTGTAATAATGCTTTCAATCACTTGAAAGGCTATTCCTACCTAATATAAATTATAGAAAGTTTCCAGGACATTTTAGCTTTGAACAACTTATCTGCTTATATGTTATGATATTTAATTTGTAAAATTCATATTCTACATCCAAAGTCTATTGCTAATGCAAATAAAGATTGTCTTGACTTGACATTGTGTGTTGCGTTTGCATGTGGTTTGATTCCTTCATTTATGCAATCTCCTCTAACTGTCCAGAGATGTTCCTTTTGTATCCTCCGCTCATCTGTGCACCGAAAGACCACAGGATAGTCTAATAAGACACAAATCGGCAAGTTCAAAAGGTCTTGAGAGAAATTCACTGTTGCGACATTCACAGTGTTGTGGAATTGCAGATTCTCACTTTGTCTGAAGGCAGCAGCCATGAAAACAAATGTTGCTAATCATAATGAACAGGCAGTTTATAGCCCTACAACAAACCATAGTTCTTTTGATGTGTTGCTCATGGTTAATAAGCCAGGGCTTGCTATCATGCTTGCATCCATCCCCCATTTATGTTTTACCTAAACAAAGAAAAAACATATGTTCGTAAATGCATATCTCACTACTACCAAGTATAAGCAGGAGAACAAAAGTTTTCCAGAGAGAAGAAATTTCAAAGAGAAAAAGCTCTGGGAGAATCTGCCTGTCCAAATCTCCAAGTCTTTTAGATACCACACTTGCTGGGCCACTTTCTCCAATAGATGCAAATTGCACCCTTTCCCATTCCAGTTGCTCAGCTTACGGACTCTGGCACCTTTCCAGCTTTGGACAAAAACCTGTCCAGCAGCCAACAATAGAAAAGAAATCAGATCTTGCTTGCAAGAATTTGGAGTTGAGTAGAATAGATGTTGAGTTAAACAGAGCATAGCCTTGTTCTGGAGTGACTGATGGGTTAGAAATTTTATTAATTTAGTTTTCAATCTCTCTCCACAAGCATTAGGCAAATGGGCATGTCCACCCATGGTGGAAGAATGTCTCTGACACGCTACAAATCCTCCAACATAATGGAGAGATCAATTTCTTGCAAGCCTCCCTGGGGGGAAATGCCATCTCTAGATCCTCCGACTAGACCTTCCTTGGTGTGTGCTTGGTGTGTTCACAGAGGGGCAGACCAACTTATTTGTCAATTGTTATCCTTTATTTCATACCTGATATTTTCCTCCCAGGTTAACTTTACACCTCTGAACATATACTTAGGAACATCAATGAGGCATATATGGATTTTTGAGATGGTTCTTTGGAGCCAAAGGTATAACTGAGGAGGAGATTCTCAAATTGGGTGTACTGCCTTGTGGCTTGCTGTAGAAGCAAAGGACCCCTTATAATATGGAGCACTTTGAGCTGCATATTTGAGATATTAGGAAGTCTATCTTTAATTTGTTCTCCTGTCAAACACAAGCTCTTTGGAAAGGAATCTAGCAGTCTATGCAAACCGGATTGTTCCTGAGCAGACAACTGAGCTGAGTTATCTGGATGGGAAAACAAGGGATGGATCAAATAAAGTTTAAAGTGTGAAATCTGTGGCATTAATAATCTGCACCTTTTATTCCAAATCACTAGAGAAAATTTAAAAAAGATTTAGTAATGTAGATATCTTTCTATCTGTGTTAGACAAAAAAAAGAGTTTAGAAAAATTTTTCTATTTCAAACCAAGGTATGTTGAAGTCTTTATGCAATATTGGAATGATTTGGCACAACTGAAATCCATCCTGGTCTCTGCTTCTTCTACCCACCCACCCCAGGATCTTGATATATGATACCGGTGGTGACTCTCAACATTTTCCCTTCAGAAATATAGGGAATAAACATTTTTTTTGCCATTAAAAGTTCTGGGGAAGTTTAATTGTAATATTTGAAACAGAAATGCACTAACATTCAGCCTTTTATGGTTATTTGAGTTTCTGGGGATCGAGATGCCCAAACATGTAAACATGTGGATTTCTGTTATAGAACCTGTGTTCTTATGCAGTTGATCTTCCTCTTGCTTTGACATGGCGATAGAGAAAGCCTCAGCTGTACTAAAATAGATTTTTATTCAGGGCCACACAGAAGGTAAGAGTGATGCAAACCTCTAATTCTGCCTCTGGACGACTTGGGCTCAGCTTATTTATCTCCCCTGGAATTCTGGGAAGTTCTTGAAGAAGCCCACATGAGTTTCTATCCAGCTAGTCAATAACAAAGAAATCCCAGAGAAAGCAAGCTGAATACGACTGTGCCCCTGAGCTCCATGGTGTGGGGCTGCAGCTGCATCTGGCATCTATCAGCCTGCACATCTCTTCCACATCACTTCTCCTGGTGAGGCTGCAAAGACAACTCTTCCCCTGCTTTTAGCTAACCAAGGAGGGACAGCCTCCCTCTTCCAGTGTTGATTGTCCTGCTCTCGCTGTTGCTTTGGCCTTAGGCCACCCAGAGGATGCTGAGGGGTTTGTGTCCTTTGTGTCCACTGTTAATTGAGACAAGAGACTATTACAGGCAGGGAGACCTGATTGTTGGTGTGAATGTACTACTTGATAGTTATTTTTATGCAGTTCAAGAAGAGTCTCATAGATCACCAAAAAAGAAACTCAGAATTGATTTAATGTAGGTATCCCTCAAAGGGTTCTGGGATGCAAGTTTGTGTGTTTGCTTTCACACCAAGAAGCTCATTCCAGGGAGGTGTTTCAGGGATGCTGCTCAAGAGCTGTGCCCCAGCAGTCGACGCCGGAGAGGAAACACTGCGTGCCGCCAGCCTATGCCGTGAAGACCACGCTGCTCCACGCCGCGCCACACCGCTCCTCCATTCCATCACCCACCTGGCTGCTCTGCCACGCCCCTGCATGCATTGGAGGCGTGCCGGACAAGGTGGGGCGTCGGGAGCCCGGCGGCTTGAAAGTCCACAGGGGGAGCCCAGCAGGAGCAACAGCTGCACCCCAGCAGTCAACGTCGGAGAGGGGCTGCTGCGCGCCGCCAGCCTGCACCGCGGGGACTGTGCTGCTCCGCGCCACGCTGCTCCACCGTTCCATCACCCACCTGGCTGCTCTACCACGCCCCTGCATGCATTGGAGGCATGCCGGATGAGGCGGGGTGTCGGGAGCCCGGCGGCTTGAAAGCGCTGGTGGCGGCCGGGGCCGGCGGCTGAAGGGCATCGGCCAAAGGGCGGTTGCCGCCATTTGGGGGGGCTGAGCGGGGGGCTGGGCTGGCCAGGGGGCTTTCACTTTCACTGTGTTAGGCCCTCCTGCTGAGAGGTGAATTTTTAAATGTTTTTATAATTTTGTAGTGTTTTATATGGTTTTATGGAGTCGTCCCTGGCCATGCTGCCACTTGCATTTCCTGGGGAGCGCATTGGCACCGCCATTGGGGTGGTTATGGGCAATGGACGTAACAGCAGTGGGAGCTTAACGTGTCCGCACAGAAGCTTAACGTGTCAGTTGCCCCTCGGGCCTGACGGTGCTGTTGCTTAATGCCAGGTCGGTCAATAACAAATCTGCCATCATCCATGACTTGATTGTGGATGAGGGGGCCGACCTGGCCTGCATAACGGAGACCTGGGTGGGAAGGGGGGATGTTGCCCTCTCCCAATTGTGCCCACCTGGGTATCTGGTCCAGCACTGCTCACGGCCGGAGGGGAGGGGAGGGGGGTTGCTTTAGTTTACCAAGCCTCCATCTCCCTCATGGGACTTCCTGTCCCTTCGAGACCAGGGCTGGAGTGTCTCTACTTGGTGTTGGGTGACCGAGACAGATTGGGGATTCTGTTGGTGTACCGTGCACCCTTCTGCCAAACAGTCTCCCTGCCTCAGCTGACGGAGACGGTCTCGGACCTGGTGTTGAGGACCCCCAGGATGTTGGTCCTGGGGGACTTCAATCTCCATGCCAAGGCTAGTCTGACTGGGGCGGCTCAGGACTTCATGGCCTTCATGACGGCCATGGGGCTGTCTCAACATGTCAGCGGCCCGACCCATGAATGTGGAGACACTCTGGACCTGGTTTTCTCGACGGGGCAGGAAGAGGGTGGTCTGAGGGTGAGGAATTTATGCGTGACTCCCCTGTCATGGTCAGATCACTTCCTGGTGAGGTTTGTGCTCGAGAGCGGCCTCTCCCTCTGTAAGGGTGCGGACCCGATTGTGTGGGTCCGCCCCCGGAGCCGGATGGATCCGGAAGGATTCCTGAAGGCTCTGGCGGAGTTTCAGGCTGACAAGACTGGTGCTCCTGTCGAGGCTCTGGTCGAACTGTGGAATGGGGAGATGACCAGGGCTGTAGACACGATCGCTCCTAAGCGCCCTCTCCCACCGGGCAGAGCCCGCTCTTCCACTTGGTATACTCCTGAACTGAGGGCGATGAAGCAGGTTGGGAGAGGGCTAGAGGGTAGGTGGAGGAAATCACGGGATGAATCTGACCGAACACACTTAAGAGCCCACTATCAGGCCTATACTGTGGTGGTGAGGGCGGCGAAAAAGAGATTTTTTTTCGCTTCCATTGCCTCCTCACAATGCCGTCCGGCGGAGCTCTTTCGAGTGGAGAAGGCCAGGTTCTCCCAGGCCCGAAAGAAGAGCTGATTCCACCCTGAAAGGCCCGCTGTGATGACTTTGCGAGGCATTTCAGGGAGGAAATCGCTCAGATTTGTCACGAGCTGGATTCCACTATTGAGTCAGAGGTCTTAAGGGAGACACCAATGCTACCGTCTGGTCCAGAATTATTGGATGAATTTCAATTACTGTGGCCCAATGATGTGGACAAGGTGCTTGGACGAGTACGTCCCACCACTTGCTTTTTGTGACCCTTGCCCGTCTTGGTTAATAAAGGATTCCAAGCACGGGATTGGAACATGGATCTTGGAAGTGGTTAATGCTTCTCTGAGGGAGGGTCAGGTGCCTGCCCCTTTAAAGGAGGCGGCAGTCCGACCGGTCCTGAAGAAGGCGTCACTGGATCCAGAGATGGCCACTAATTATAGACCAGTGGCCAACATCCCATTTCTGGGCAAGGTGTTAGAGCGGGTGGTGGCGGGACAACTCCAAGCACTCTTGGATGAAACTGATTATCTGGACCCATTTCAGTCCGGCTTCAGACCCGAGTACAGTACTGAATCTGCCTTGGTCACCCTGTACGATGACCTGTGCAGGGAGAAGGACAGGGGGAGTGCATCCCTGTTGGTTCTCCTGGACCTCTCAGCGGCTTTTGATGCCATCGACCCTGGTATCCTTCTGGATAGGCTTGCAGGATTGGGGGTCGGAGGCACTGCTTTGCAGTGGTTCCGCTCCTATCTCAATGGCCAATTCCAGAAGGTGGTGCTGGGGGACTATGGCTCTGCGCCATGGCAGCTATGCCATGGAGTCCTGCAGGGGTCCATTTTGTCCCCTTTGCTGTTCAACATCTACATGAAACCGCTGGGAGAGGTCATCTGGAGGTGTGGGCTGCGTAATCATCAGTACACTGATGATACCCAGCTCCACCTCTCATTTTCCACCAATCCAGGTGAGGCAGTGGCTGTACTGAACCGGTGCCTGGCTGAGGTTATGGGCTGGATGAGGGCCAATAAACTGAAGCTCAATCCAGACAAGACGGAGGTCCTGTTGGTAGGCAGTTCAGGCTTCGGAGAAGGTGAATTGAACCTTTTCCTGAACGGGGTTGCACTCCCTCCTAGGGATAAGGTCCGCAGCTTGGGAGTGCTCCTCGACCTGGAGCTTTCACTTGTAGCTCAGGTAACAGCAGAGGCGAGGAGCGCTTTCCTCCAGCTTCGGCTGATTCATCAGCTGCGCCCCTATCTGGAGTACACCTGCCTCGCAACAGTGACTCATGCACTGGTGACTTCCCATCTTGACTTCTGTAACGTGGTCTACCTGGGGCTACCCTTGAAGACGGTCCGGATACTTCAATTGGTTCATAATAGAGCTGCCAGGCTGCTGACAGGGACTGAACGTTATGTTCACATGACTCCAGTTCTCCGTCAGCTTCACTGGCTCCCCATTGAAGTCTGGGCCCAATTCAAGGTGTTGGTGATGACCTATAAAGCCCTAAATGGCTTGGGTCCTGGCTACCTGAAGGAGCACTTACATCCATATATGCCCAGCCGCCCCCTGAGATCAGCGAGAGAGGCCCTCCTCTGGGAGCCCTCAGTGAAGGAAATTAGGAGGGTGGTTACTCGGAGGAGGGCTTTCTCAGCGGTGGCACCTAAGTTATGGAATGCGCTCCCCAGAGAGGTCCACCTGGCACCGTCATTATTTGTTTTTCGGCGCCAGGCAAAGACCTTTTTATTTAAGCAGCATTTTAAATGTTAATACTATTGAATTTTATTTGGCCAGGGCGGGTTATTTTATTCTAATGTATATATTTTAATTGTTATTGTTTTAATTTATTGTGTATTTTACTGTATGCTGTGAGCCACCCCGAGGCTTAGGGAAGGGGCGGTATAGAAATGTTTTAATAAATACATAAATAAATAAAAGAGGAATTGTTGAGTATGAGAGTTGCAGAGCCTTGCCAGGAGGACCTCGACCAAAAGGGAGAGCCAGACTTGGGGTTTCTTCACTGACTACATCCCAAGGAGTGTGGGGCAAGCAGAGGAGTGAGAGGAACCAGCTGGTTTTTTTTTTTGTGTTGACAATCCTTGTAAGATAAAAGGCTGCCCTGCCATCCCTGCCCCAAGCAGACCCCATCTGAGATGGATGTGGAAGGTGGGGCAGTGCTATAAGTCCTTCACCTTTTAAGATATGCTGAATCTGCTCACAGATCGTTTGAGCTATGAGAGACTCAGCAAGCCTTTCTGACTATCAGCTCTTTTGAAGTAGCACAAAATGCACTTGATCCCATGCTGAAACATGAACCTCAAAAGAAGAAAACTTTGGGGCAAGCTTGACTGGGTTTCTGAGTTGAAGACACTGGCTCATTTAGTCTTTAATGCTTGCAAGAGTATGCTGACCTCAAATTTCATTAGATTAATGCCCGTCATTTGAGTATTGTGCAGACTCCGGATGGAAGACCTTGAGTAGCTGATACAATCAAAGCAGAGGAGCTGGCGACCTGTTCTCTCCCATCCTTGTACCCCAAGAGGTCATTTGACCCACAACTCCCAGCATTGTCAGCCAGATCCTGGATCAATGTGGAGATCCCCACAGCAATTACAGACTGTTTTGCATGCAAAAGTCTCTGGGCGGGCGTCACAGCTGCACAACCATGGGCTCTGATAACCAGGGTTAAGATAGTTATAGGTCATTCAGCTCTTTATTCCTTGCATGAAACAGCCCTTCCGCAACACACACCAAATATTCTGAAATAAAGAGTACATTCAAGAATGAGAGTTGCTTGATTTTCAAGAAAGAAGTTCCCAAAAAGGAAACCAAAGCAAACTTTATCCTTAATTACTGTTCTCTTCTCCTCCTGTAAGCTCAGGTCCTTTTCCCACCCAGTCAGTAAACTGCTACCCCAATCTAAACATCAAATGTCCTGAATAAACTATCTAAAATATACTCTGGATAACAAGATGGGACACCTTGTAACACCTTGGAAATGGACCTTAAGAAAATTAAGAGAGGCTGCCGGAGCCTTTTCTTCTTGGCAAAGAGAACCACAGTGCATCTAGTTTAGCCTCTCCTGAGACAAGTTGCAGTGCATGCTAGAGTGTGTGAAGCTTGTTCTAATTTGCTCCTTTGGCAAAAAAAAAAAAAAAAAAAAAGCATGGTGCTAGACCTCATGGCTCTGCATCACCAGGGGAACCCTCATGCTGGGTTAGTCAAGCAATTCTCTCAAGGTCAATATCTAGCAGGGCTTCCCTGGGGATATGGTGGGATCTCTCTCTCTCTCTCTCTCTCTCTCTCTCTCTCTCTCTCTCTCTCTCTCTCTCTCTCCAAGGAGGTGTGTCTGGGATGCTGCTCAAGAGGACATGTAGATTATGACAGTCTCAGATCCTTGCCCAGACAGTCCTCAGCAAGAATGGAGACCAGACTTGGGGTTTCTTCATGGGCTTTAGTGCTCTCCAATGCACTGTGCCTGCACTGAGAAAGAGCTGCAGTCCACGGGTTTCAGGGAGGGTCTTCCAAGTACTTCCAGGAGATGACATGATTGATCCTGACACCCCCTGCAGGGGAAGCAGGGTCTCCCACCTGTCCCATGGTCCTTCCCTTGATGAGTCTGGGTCATTCCACACTTTATTTCAACAAAAACTGACTGTGCTTTATGGAAAGTTTGGGAATGTAGTGATGACTCCTGGATTTGAATATCCTTGAAAAAGGCTCAGGTGAATTCCTGCAGGACAGACAATGGTGGAGAGGGGCTCTCCAGCCTGATCTCTAGGTAAATGTTACTTTCTAGGAGTCTGTACATTGAGGGGGAGAGGGAGGGTGGCTCTTGCATTCACCTCTTCTTTGTGGGGTGCCCCATAATCATTTTCCCTGGCCAAGGAAGAAACCCATTGCTGTCCTGGATGGAACCCATCTCCTCTGATCACAGAAGGCACCTGTAATCTTCTTTTCCTGAGTTTTCCCTTGACAAATTATTGAAGGTGCTTGGTTCAAAAAGGGGTGTTCAGCCAGAATTAACCTGGGAAGGAATCACCTGTGGAAGGGAGTCTGGCACACTTTAGCTTAGGAAAACAGATGTTTCTCTTTCATTTGGATCTTGCATGACTGTTTTCTGTTAAAGCCAGCTCAGAAGAATTTTCCTGCTAAGAAAAGGAACCCAGCACTGCCTGAAAATCAGCTGAAATGCAAATGTGGTGAAGCACGGCTCAGATCCAGCAGGGAATGTGGGGAGATCACATCAAACACATGCAGTAAGACTGAGGGTCTTTGTGTGTGAACAGAGAATTTCTCTGTGAGTCCTTCAGGAATATCTGCTTGGGGTAGAAGGATGCAACTCTCTCTTCAGAGCCCGTTACAGCTTCATTGAGGTTAAACCAGAAATTCCTGCAATACTTTATTTATGTATTTAAAACTTTTCCAGACCATCCCATTACTGGTCTTGGGATGGTTTAACCATACAAAATGTAAAAAAATTTAGAACAGAGCATCCTAAAAATTCAACTAATAAAACCCCAATTAAAACACTCAGTTCTTAAAACATTGGGAAAATTAAAAGGGTTTGGTCTGGCGCCAAAAGGAATAAAGTGGCAAACCTCTCTGGGGAGCAAATTGCACAATTGGGGTGCCACCACAGAAAAGGCCCTTCTCCAGGTAGTCACCCTCCTAATCTCCTTCAGGGAGGGCACCCAGAGAAGAGCATCTGCCCCAGGCCTTAAGGGGAAGGCAGGCACATAAGGAAGGAAACGCTCCTTCAGGTAACTAGGCACTAAGCCATTTTGGGCTTTATAGGTCATCACCAGCACCTTAAATTGGACTTTGACTTGAACTGGTAGCCAGTGTAGGTGGGAAAGGATTGGCATGATATGCTCACATCTGTCAGTCCCTGTTAACAACCTGGCGGCTCTATTCTGTACCAGTTGAAGTATCTGGACTGTCTTCAAGGTCAGTCTCTTCTGTTAATGTAGCCAAAAAGAGTGTTTACCCTTTTAACAGCTGCATCATGTTGTTGGCTCAATATAAGCTCAAGATCTACAACAATTCCAAGATTCTTCTCGTCGCAGAACTTTTGAGCCAAGTATTCCCCATTCTGTAGAAGTACATTGGGATTCTTTTCTCTAACTGGAGGACTTGGCATTTGTCCCTCCTGATTTTCAGTCTGTTCTTTTCTTCCTGGTGTTCTGTGCTATTGCACTCACCCTAAATCTTACCTCTCTCTTCTGGTGTATTGGCTATTCCAAATAGCTTTGTGTTGTCTTCATATTCAGTTTTCATTCTTTGCACTATCTTACCTGAATCAGTATTAAAAATGTTGAAGAGTTTTAAAGCAAAAAAAGAACCCTGTGGCATCCCATTTTTTCACCTCTCCCCATCTGAGAATATGCCATTGATGAGCACTCTTTGAATCTGTTCTTGCAGCCAATTGTGGATCCACCATTGGTAGTGAGGATGCTGTGGGGCACTTTGTCAAAGGCTTTGCTAAAGTCTAGACAGATTCTATACACAGCAGTCCATTTCAGAGGTTACCCACCAATCAGGTTTATCTGGCACAATTTGCCTTTGAGACATCTATGTTGGCTTCTAGTAACCACTGCATTGTTTTTATGGTGTTTGCAGACTGATTGCTTGATAATTTGCTCAAGAATTTTTCTAGAGATTGATGTCAGCAGCTTCCAGGATTCTCTTGTTTTCCTTGCTTAAAGGTAGGGACAGCATTAACTTTTCTCCAAACATCTAGTACTTCCCCTGCTCTCCCTCATTTTTCAAAGATAGTACAGAGTGTATCTGAGAATTCTTCCACCAGCTTCTCCATGATGCTGCGATGGAGTTCAGCAGGGCCTGGAGATTCGAACTCATTCAGCTCAAGCAGATGCCCCTTGATTGTTTGCCTGTCAAACTTGGGCTGCCATTCAACCCCTTCAACTTGTATTTCCCTTCCTCATGAAAGTCATAGGCTTTCTTTTGGGGGAAGACTATGTAAGCCGTCCTGAGGCTTTCATGACAGGACGTCATATAAATATTCTAAATAAACAAATAAATAATTAAATAAGACTGAGACAAAGTAGGAACAGGGCAGTTCTGCTTATTTCCTTTTTGTTTAGTCATGGTTGTATATTATAATTTTACCTTCCATATTGAGTAGCTGAACCCCTTTCATTCCCCTGTCTTTTCTTTTGGACGGATCTAAAGAAGGCTTTTTCTGTTGCTTCAACATCCATCACTAACCTCAGTTGATTCCTAGCTTCACCTTTCTGAAGCCTTCCCAGCAATTCAGTGTGGCCTGCCTGCATTTTTTCCCTTCTATCAGCTTCCTCTACATGTTCTTTTCTGCTTCCAGATAATCTCTGAGCTTTTTATGAAGCCACACATGCTTCCTCTGTTGTCTTCCTCTTGTTAGAATTAATTGAACATGCACTGGAAGCTTTCTTCCTCCCTCCCTCCCTCCCTCCCTCCCTCTCTTTCTTTCTTTCTTTCTTTCTTTCTTTCTTTCTTTCTAGATATCCCACCTTTCAGGCACTCCTTCTCCCAAAAGAGAGACTTACCATTATTGCCCTGAATTGAATAAAGTTGGCTTTTTTGAAATTCAGCACACATTTCTGGAAACCTTTAATTTTAGCTTCCTTATTCTAAGCCATCAGGATTGGACAGCAAATGCCTTATATCATCTCAGGGTGTTGGTGCACCTGAGTTCACTGTCCCTGCACTGAGAAGGAGCTGCAGGCCAGGGATTTGAGGGACAGCCTTCCCAAGCTTTCTTTGGAGATGTCAGGACTGATACTGGCACCCTGCTGCTTGGGAAGCAGGAGCCACAGCCTGCCCCACGGTGCTATTCTTGATAAGCTATGGATCATTCAGCATAAGTTGACTCCATGGCACAAAGAGCTTGGAGGTACCCTGATGACTCCTAGGTTTAAGTTTGCTTGGAAAATGCTCATGTGAATTCCTCAAGGACAGAGGGTTGTCTCCAGCTGATCCTTATGGAGAGGTTCTTTTCTAGGAGTCCATCTCTGTACATGGGAACAGGGAGAGAAAGGGAAGTTCCCCTGCACTGCTGTAACCTGGAGTACCTCCTTCCCTTCTGAGCCAACAATATTGCTAAAAATGTGGCTAAAGATTGCTAAAGACTGAACAACTACAGTCTTGGGGATTACATGAGCAGAGCCAGCTGGATCTGGGAATCAGGCTAGAAGACCTGGGAGGCCCCTTCTGACTTCTCTGTTTCTAAGTTTCTATGTTTCTAATTCTGGCTCAAGCCTTACTGACAAGCCTTCAATTTCCACTCTTCAAGGGGCAGGGAGAGATAGTTCCCAGAGGGCCACACAGAAGGTATGTAATGCGAACCTCTTATTCTGCCTCCAGACCTCATGGGCTCCGTTTATTCTGGAAAGTTCTTGAGGAATTCCACATGGGTTTCCACCCTGCAAGTCAATAACAAAGAAATCCCAGAGAAAGCCTGCTGAATATGAATGTGCCCTGAGGTCCTTGGCGTGGAGCTGAAGCTTTGTCTGATGTCTGACTGTCTGCAAAACTCTTCCAGAGATTCGCTCCTCCTGGGGAGGCTGCAGAGACAACTCTTCCCTGCTTTTTGCTAACTGAGGAGGGGCGGCCTCCCTCTACCAGTGATGATTGTCTTGGTCTCACTGCTGCTTTGGCTTCTGCCTCAGGCCACTCAGAGGAAGCCGAGGGGCATGTGTCCTGTGATTCTGAGGTTTAAGCAGCCAGAAGACTATTACAGGCAAGGAGACCTGATTGTTGGTGGGAATTTGCTACTTGGCAGACATTCCTATAGAGATTGAGAAGAGTTTCATACATCACCACGAAAGAGCCTAAGTGTTAATAAAATGTACGTTTCCCTTAAAGGGATGTGGGATGCATGTGTGCGTGTTTGCTTTCACACCAGAGGCACATTCCAGGGAGGTGTGTCAGGGATGCTGCTCAAAAGGAAATGCTGAGGATAAGCATTTCAGAGCTTTCTAGGAGGGCACTTGGCCAAAAGGGAGGGCCAGACTTGAGGTATCACACAGGCATTGTCCTGAGGGGTCCTGGGCAAGCAGCAGAGTGAGAAGGAACCAGTGGTTTATTCTTAGGTTGACAATCCCTGTAAGATGAAAAGCTGCCCTGCCATCCCTGCCCCAAGCAGACTCCATGTGAGACAGGGATGGGAAGGTGGAGTTGTGCTGGAAGATCTTCACACTTTTACATCTGCTGAGTCTACTGGAGGAGCACCTGAACTCATAGAGTTTCTCAGAAAGCTTTTCTGTAAAGCAGCTCTGACAAAATAGCTGTGAAATGCACTCCTTCCACCCTCAAAATTAGGAAACTGGAGTAAACTTGACTGAGTTTCTGAGCTGGAGACCCCTGGGCTCAGATTGACTTTCTTGCTCAGAAGAGTCTTCTGAGCTGAGATTTCATTGGATCAATGTCCATGACTTTCAGGTAATGTGCAGGATCCAGATGGAAGAGCTCGAGCAGGTGATACAGTTGAAGCAGATGAGATGGAGTTCTTTTCCTTCCCATCTTTTCCTTCCCAAGAGATCATTCGACCCACAACTCCCGGCATTCCCAGCCAGATCCTGGGCAAATCTGGAGATCCACAGCTGCTTGTGCTGGGCTTGTGTTGTGTTGGACTGTAGATGGGAGCCTTTTGCATGCAAGAGACTCTGGGTGGGCGTCATGGCTACACAAAGAGGGGATCTGCTAATTAGGGCTGAGATAATCAATTATCAGGCATCAGCATATCCATTACATGGAATATAACTTCTGCAATGCACAGAAAATATCCTGGAATAGTCTCTTCCTATTTCAGGAAGAAGTCCACAAAAGGACTAAGCACAGGTCCTTTCACCACCCAAGCAGCAAACTGCTCCCTGAACCTAAAAATTAACTTTCTGGCATAATTTTTGTCATCTAGTCTAAAATATACTCTGGGCTCCAAGAAGAGGCAATTCCTCTGTAATGGAAATGAGCATAAAGAAAATTAAGAGAGGCAGCTAGAGAACTTCCTTCTTGCTAAACAGAACATCACTCCATCAAGTTCAGCCTCTCCTGCTACGAGTGGCAATGGGTTGCCCTTCCTGGATGCCGGGAGTGTGTGAAGCTGGTTCAGCCTTGCTCCTTTGGCAAAAACAATTACATGGTGCTAGTCCTCATGGCTCAGCATCAAGGGCTGCTTTGAAAAGTATCACCAGGAGATCTCCATGCTGGATTAAGTAGGCAATCCTCTCAAGGCTTCTCTCTCTGTCCCCTCTCCCCCCTCTCCCTCTCTCCTGCCTCCCTCTCCCTCTCTCTCTCTCCCTCTCTCCCCCTCCCTCAAGATTGCCTATAGATGCCAAGGGCAGAGCCTGGGAGAATCTACATTTGAAGGAGTTGCTAGGTCATAAATGTATAAGTAAAAAAATTCCAAACCATGAAGGCTTTCTCATAAGCTGTTTTACATCTTCTGGAGAACAGAAAGGGGTTCTCTAGCCAGATCCCTACCAAGAAGTTCCATTCTAGGAGGTGATCTATGTACATGTACATAGGTACATTTTAGTTGCTGTTCTGAGTGGAAACACTTTCCTGCACAATCTTTTTTCTCCTATGTTTTCCTTTGACAAATTAGTGAAGGCAGTATGTTCAATAAATGTTATTCAGCTAGATTATCCTTCATAATTCATCCTGGGGGAAAGGATCCTGGCAGATTATTCTTCAAGAAAAAAGGTCACCCATTTTGATCATCCTCACCAATGTCCTGATATTGCTCCCACCATGACCAGATCAATAATCAGGAACTACCAACACATCCTGGCTTTGGTGTTTGCCATCAATGAGCTCAACAAGGATCCAGCCCTCCTTCCCAACATGACACTTGGCTTCCGCATCTACAGTCATATGGACCTGGACATAGTAATGAATGAGAACAGCCTCAACCTGATGTCTACACGGGGGAGAATGATTCCCAATTATAAATGTGACAAGGAGGCTCGACTAATCTCCATCATACAGGATTTTGACTCCAAACCAGACACTGCAGCCTTAATGGGCATCTACAAGATCCCAGAGGTAAGTGCATTCACCTGGACTTAGGTGTGAGGGAACTGCTGAGAGAAGGGCCATCTCTGAAAACAGTTTTGTCCCTGCAGTGGATGTTTTTCTTCAATTCTGGATGACAGGGCAGGAGGCCTTCTCACCTGGTTTGGCTGCATTGTAACCTTGAGGTGGCCAGGAATGAGTCTTGGAAGAGTCTAGGGTGACAAATTCCACCTCACAATGGTTCTGGCTTACTGAGATGACCAATTGAGAGAAATATCAGGCATTCCTGTGATACCTTATACAGACAGAAACAAATAGGGTGCTGCAAAATGCTTGTAATTCTTCCTGAAGCCAGTGAATGAGCTGCCTCACAGGGGTGGAGAGAGGGGAAACTGACAGCTTTTGTTTCTATGTATGCACCCAAACTGACAGTGTGATGCCTTTGCTGGAATAATACTTCATGCATTTCACGTCATGGCTAGTAGACAGTGGAACCTTAGTTCTCAAAAGAACACCCTTGGTTCCAAAGTGCAACCAAAGAGAGAAATTAAGATTATGAGAAGGATTATTTCTTTACTGTTAAACTGGCAACAGCAATGCATTCCTCTTTTTCATCAAGATTAATCCCAAAAAAATTCCTCGGTATGAGGGCCTAGTCTGGCTGCTGCTGCATTTCCACTGGAACTGGATCGGGCTGCTTATTCAGAGCGATGACCCTGGCGATCATTTCCTCCAGACATTGACCCCACTGCTGCAGCAGAAGGACCTCTGCGTGGCCTTCAATGAAAGGTTCTCAGCAAATGATGCTGCATACATGCATAGAATACAAACTGGATACATTCCTCATTTGTGGTTCAAAGCAGAAGTCGTAGTGTTCTTTGGTGACAACACTGCAACAATTCTATTAACATTGCAGATACGTAATCATAAAAGAAATACAAAGATCCCATTTCAGAAGGTTTGGATCCTGACCTCTCATTCAGAAGTTGAAGCAAGTGTAAGCTCTGAGTTTAGAATTATTTTACGGAACCTTCATGGAGCTTTGCACTTCAGAGCCCACAAAGGAGATATTCCAGCATTCAAGGCTTTTTTCCTGGCTTTAGATCCATTCAATCCAAAAGAAGACATCTTTCTTCAGTTTTGGTGGGAAGTGGCATTTCTGTGTCTGTTTCTGAGATCGGAAAAACCTCTTCCACCCTCATCAAAAAAGTGTACAGGGAGGGAAATGCAGAAGGATCCAGGTGAGCTCCTCTTTGAAATAGACATGTCCAGTCACAGCTACCGCATCTACAATGCCGTCTATTCTTTGGCACATGCGCTACATGCCCTGTCCTCTTCTGGACTGAAATATTCACCGATGGGGGAAATGAAGCCACTTCTGAATATTCAGCCATGGCAGGTAATTCAGATGTAATGAACCTATTCAGGGAGTCCTGATGATTTCTCAATCAAAGCATGCAGGAAGGAAAGGTTAGTCTGCACAGAAGCCTAATTTAGGGAAATCATGAGAAACTTTCCCTGTGGATGTATCTCCATGGATCCAATTTCCCTGAATGGACAGTGAAAAGTGATCAGAGCTTACAAGGGATTGGTGTTGGTCCTGGAATCGTACATTAATATTTTTAAGGGAAAAGGAATTAAAGCTCCAGCCTCAAATACGTAGTTCCAGTTTAATATACTTATGCAGAAAAATATAATAACAAACCAAAATCAGATCTCAGAACTGAGTGGAAGTCAGAGTTTCCTGGAAAACACTTCCACTCACTTTCCCCTGTTCCAAATATGGTTGTATTTTCAGATACTGGTCCCAGTGAGGCAAGTACAGTTTAACAACAGTGCTGGGGAGGAAGTCTCTTTCACTGAAAAAGACAGGCGATATGACATTTTGAACTGGATCGTGTCTCGAAATGGAACTTTGTACACTGTGAAGATTGGATGGGTTGATCATGGTGCTCCCCCAAGCCAAGACTTCTCCATCCACTCTGCAGCAATCGTGTTGGCCACGAAGGTGGGACTGGAGTGAACCTTGTGGGTCATGGGGTGGAATGGCACAATTCCACTCTCAGAAAAGATCCTGTGTTTCTTTTTCAGATTAAAGTCCCACTGAGTGTGGGGATGCGGGTTGTCATTTTCCACTTCATGAGTGTTCCTTTCTTTCACTTTTAGGCAATGCCCCATGCAAGGTGCATGGAGAGGTGCACTCCAGGGCACTGGAGAAGAGTTCCAGAGGGGAAGCCGGTTTGCTGCTACAGATGTGAACGTTGCCCAGCAGGGATGTTTTCCACCTCTACAGGTACCTCAAAAATTGGAAGCTATTCATAAATGCAGAAGGTAATGAAATAAGAGTGGGGCCCAAGAAAAGTTCAAGAAAGGGAGAAGAATTCATAGTTTGGCAATTTTTCATCCCCCGTATACATTGCACACTTCTGTGTGTGTCTGATTTGCAATGTTTTCAACATTTCGACAAGTTCTTTCTAAACATTTCGACTAGTAGCTATTGAATGCCCTCATGTACATATTCTTTCAATCCTTACATTTCCTCATGCTTCTGAAGTTCCTGTAAACATGGAAAGTTAGCTTGGTTTAGAGGAGTCCTAAATACTGACTGGGGATGCTGCTGGGTCACTCTTTCAATTATTGCCTGATTTTACTGCAACCACAAAAGGATTGTCCCCTTTTCAGCAGGAGTTTCTGCAGATTGGTCTCCATCCTCAGCACAATGAGATCTCAGAGATCTGTGCCCGACTTGAAGAGAAATTGTCTTTACTATGTTTACTTTAGTTTGTGCACAAATTCAGGTAACAGTGCAAGGAACCAATTTTAGCGCTTTCTGTTTTCATTTCCAGATAAAAAATGGTCTTCATGACAAAAGACTAAACATGAATCTTATAGAAGTTTGTTGGGAATGGACATTTTTAGTTTCTTTATACTTATAGCCTATTTCCCAAAGCTTTTTTAGAAGATGCAAATTATGACAGGGAAAAGAAATTTCCATATCTTCCTTCGTGGGTGAGGGCTGCCCCCAGAGAAAGAATTTTCATGTCAAGGTTGAGATGATTCTGCAGGTATTGTTCATTTCAGATGCAGCTCACTGTGCTCTGTGCCCACAAGACCAGCACCCAAACAAGAACCACAACCAGTGCATCCCCAAGAGGATCCACTTCCTTTCCTATGAAGAGACACTTGGTATCCTTTTAGTTTCTCTGGTTCTTCTCCTCTTTCTTGGCACATCTGCTGTGTTGGCTACTTTCATTAAATATCATGACACACCCATTGTCAAAGCAAACAACCGAGACCTCAGCTATGCCCTCCTCATCTCTCTCCTGCTATGCTTCTTCTGCTCCTTCCTCTTCATCGGTCGACCCACAAAGCTCACTTGTCTTCTGCAACAAGCTGCTTTTGGCATCAGCTTCTCAGTTGCAGTTTCTTGTGTATTGGCAAAAACCACCATGGTGGTCTTGGTCTTTATGGCCAGCAAGCCAGGAAACATGGCAAGTAGACTCTTGAGGAGACCACTGATGGCCTCCATTGTGCTGGTCTGTTCCTTCATCCAAGCTGTGATCTGTGCTGTCTGGTTACTGACTGCTTCCCCTTACCAAAATTTGGACTTTCATGCTCTCTCTGGAGAGATCATTGTAGAATGCAATGAAGGCTCCATCACCATGTTTTATACTGTCCTGGCTTACATGGGCTTCCTGGCTCTTCTCAGCTTCAGCGTGGCTTTCCTGGCCAGGAAACTGCCCGACAGCTTCAACGAAGCCAAGTTCATCACCTTCAGCATGCTGGTCTTCTGTAGTGTGTGGGTCTCCTTTGTGCCCACCTACCTGAGCACCAAGGGGAAGTACTTGGTGGCCGTGGAGGTCTTCTCCATCTTGGCCTCTGGGGCTGGTCTTCTGGGATGTATCTTTCTCCCCAAATGCTACATCATTGTCTTGAGGCCCAGGCTCAATAGCAGAGACAATCTCATAAGAATAAAGTAATTTAAACATTTCATGATTTGGTGAAATTCTGTTCATTATTTGGCATGAATAAATCAATACTCTGTTTACCATTTTTCACCACTGGCGTTAATGGGGCACCTCTCAATGATGGCTATTACTTATGAAAAGACTTTTTTACTCTCATGTGCAATGTGACCCTGTAAGCAACCTCTGACGTTAACAGGATTAAGGGAACAGCCTAGTATAGACAAGAGCAGTTGGGCAATTTCAAATGTCTTTTCTAGGCATTACTTATTTTTGATAACTACAGAGTAGCCACAGAAATGGGTACAGTTTGGGGAGGGAATTGAGCCTGAATACAGGAATGGACTCCAGCAGAAAACAGCCTTATTTGCAGGGGAGAATTTGAAAGCACATCACCCTGTTTTCTGGCCCTATTTTCTGTGAGTTTAGAGGTTTCTTACAGTGTGAGTCAGCAGCTCCTGGCTCCTTCCTTCCATGGCACTGAAGTCTTTAGTACTTAATTTTAGCATGAGGATGTGGAATGGACCTTTCTCCCAGGTCTGATGGGAAGACTCTTTTGTCTGATGTGTTTGGAAATGTGCTTAGCCTCTCAGCTGCAATGGATGGCACAGTTCATCTGTGTTCTGGAAGACTACAGCTTAAATCAGGTGAATGAAAGGCCTTTACACAGTTCATATATGCTTGTAGTAGACTAAGGATTGCTTCACCTGCCATCAGGATCTTCTGAAAAGTGTCATTAGTTGGGGAAACAATTATGAAAAGTTAGAAGGAAAAGGGAAATTCTGACCATTCTACATCTCTCCCAGCAAAAGTCTCTTTAGCACAGTCTTAGAATGTCTGGGCTGTTGTATCCGTTCAATCAACACAAAGTGTACACGAAATACTAAAGCAATCTCTGCTGAAATTGTTTCCTCCATAAATCTGCTGCTTTCCATGTCTAAAGAAAAATGTGCCCTCTAATGTATTTTATGAACAGTAAGAATCAGTTTCCCCAACTATTTCTTGACTGCAGTGATGATATGGGTGCATGGACATAGATACAAGAATCCCCCAACTCATCTAGAATACAAGCAAACCTGAACTATCCCACATTTCAGCCAAACAACCAATGCTCAGGCATTTGGATGATATGAATGCTTATGTTCATGAAAAATTTCCAGGAGGAGGTGCTTTGCTTTTTTGTCATTTCTATCTGCCAACATCCTTGGCCTGACACGGTGAGTGCACACAGCAATAAAAATTTGACTTCTATAAGGGAGCTCTGGTGCCATTAATCCATCTTTGCAACTTTTCTACTTGGCTTTTCCCATGAAAAGCATGAGCTAGTTATTTGAAGAAGTCCTTGGCTTATTCTGCCAACTTTGCAGAACACAATCTGCCTTTCAGGACACTCTTTGTGAATTTGGGGCCTGGTTTAGGTGCCTCACCTTTATTTGGCAATATAAGGTAAAACAGTAACCTGAAAAAGAAGGACTGGGGCAAGGAAGATCCTGCCACCAACACCACACCCACAAGAGTTTCATCCAGTCCTATCCATTCATTCACTTGTGACACTGCAAGTGATAAGTTGGGAAACTCAGGATTCAGACAATTTATACTAGACAGCATGCTAAGATTTTTATTAATGGCATTTGAACTGATAGCTTTCAAATGGAGAAGGGAACATGCCAAGGATGTTCTCTACTGTCTCTTTTATTTATCCTTGTATCGGAATTTTAGCAACAAATATAAGGCAGGTCTCAAACATCAAAGGCTTTAAAACAGGCAGAGAAGAATTTAAAATGAAGTGCTACACTGATGACATAGTTTGTCTCATTCTGGATGCATATCCATCCAAAAAGTATATAATGGAGCAAGTTGAAAAATTTGGACTTTATTCAGGATAGATTTATAAGGGGAAAAAAACAAAAAATATATTAAAATTTATAACAAAGTGGGTAGAGAATATAAAAAAAAATCAGGATGTGAAATAACTTCAAACCCAGTTAAATACTTAGGGATAAACATCACAGGACATAATGATACACTATTTCAAGACAATTATCAAATAACTTAGATGACGATCCAAGATTTACAAAAATGGACTAAATTAAAAGAATTTTGGTTGGGAAGAATTTCAGTTATAAACATGAATGTACTACCTAACTACCTAAACTGAACTTTCCCTTTCAGTTGGGATCAATTTCAATTTCAGGAAAAGTTCTCTGAGACTTTCAGAGACAACTAAATATTTTTATTTGGAATGGACAGAAGCTGAGGATCACATTTAACATCCTTCAGGATGCAAAGGAAGCTTTGCAGTACCTCATTTGAAGTTATGCTATTATGCAGCAGGTCTGGTCTATATTGCAGATTGGATTATAAATGCAAATGATAAGTGAGTCAATTAAGAAGGCCTTGATCCCAAACAACAATCATGTGTTAAGTTGATTAGACAGTATGATAAAATGTTGTTATTCCATGAGGAAAAATAAATAGTCCACCAATCTCCATTCTGATGTTCCCAGTTGAAGCATATGGAAAACACTCAAGGAGAAATAATGATCTTATAACTTATTGGGATGTTATTGATCAATCATGATGTTAAACCTTGGCAACAACTTAAAGATGAAAGGAAAAAAAACATACACTGGCTCTTTTATCATCAACTGATTTTAACCATGAAAAGGGAAACACAACCAGGAGAAGGTACCTTAAGAGATTTGACAGATCTTGAAAAGTTATTGTGCAGCAGTAAGATCATCTACTGGGAAGACTTTACAAACTAATTATATTATGATACTGAAAGCCAAATAGGTAAGAAATATATGACTATTTGGAAACATAATCTTGGTGAGGAAATATTATGGTGTCATTGGGAAGCTCTTTGGAAGAAAGATGTTAAATTCACTGCTAGTTAAGCACTAAGAGAAAATTGGTATGTTTCATCGGCAGTAAATGACTCCCAAAGATATTGGAAAAATGAATAAGAATTCAATGGAAAATTCTGGAAATGTAAAAGGGTGGATGGAACTTTCTACCATATGTAGTGGACCTGCAAGATAAAAAAAAATGGAAATTGATGCTTGCAGAAATGCAGGATTTTTTTTTAAATCAACTTTCCTATTAGTCCCAAGAATATGCTTTTGAATATCATGCCGGAGATCCTATAACAATATGTCAGAGTTATTTACGTATATGACAATGGCAGCAAGAATCACAATTTCTTCTAAATGGAAATTGCCAGAGCCCCCAACAATTGAAGAAAGCAGAAATAGATTAGAAGACCTGCTGTGAAGGAAAAGTTAACTAACTATGTAAATTAAAGACTGTTGGAAGAATTTAATGATAAATGGATTTTTATTGTGCGCTGTATGACAATTGAGGGGATTCTGGAAAAGAAAAGGCAAATCAATAGAACTTGAAGTGATTAGATTTGTTGTTGTATAGATTAATGTTTTATTTTCTGTAAGCTCTCATAGAGCATGGAAAGACAGGAAGATGGATAGTCATGGGGGATTGAATGCATGGGCTGCATTTGTTTGAAATCCCTTTGACAACTTTGCTCACTTTGTATAATTCAGTTTGTTTTGTTTATATTTGTTTTTTCTGTTCGAAATTTTCTTTCATGTATCTGTAAATGATAAGAAAATAAAGATATTTTAAAACCATGGTTCTTTTGATAGGTTGTTCATGGTTAATACACCAGTGCTTGCTGTCACAGCTGTTTCCTTCCCCCATTTATTTATTCTCTAAACAAAGCAATTTAACACATCTGGATTTGTTCACACATAAAGGAACTGACCCACTTCTGACTGGTTGCATCTCTGGGCAGGCTCAGAAAGCCACATTCATTTGACCAGACCTTCCTCAGCTCAGGATGTGGGGAGTTCTCCTCTGCTGGAGGTGTGCAGGTGGAGCTAGTCAGCCACCACTTGGGAGTTCTGTGGTCTCATCCTGCATTGCAAAGCCTGCACTCTGACTTGGGCTGACTCGAGGCCCTTCAATAAGCCTCCCAAGTCAGGGCTTTTCTGGCCTTCACAAAGTGAGGAGGGAAACATCTGAAAAAGGACGAGGCTCAGACATTGCTCGCAGAGAAAGGGAGCTGCTGTGTACACACGGCCCAAGGCTGGCACATGCTGTCCTGTGCTGCACTTCTGCCTGGAGGAGATTTCTGACCAACTTGAAGCCTTGGATGGTTCTGTTGGAGCTCCTCTACAGGACAATTTGTTCACCAAAGTTTTTTATACTTTAGAACAACCTAATGGTTTATTAATATTTAAAACACAAAGATGTATGTATGCATGTACGGATTTATTTATAAAATTTGTATGCCGTCCAATTACTAACGTCTCTGGATGGCTAACAGCATAAATAAATTGATGACCCACTCTGGTTGCAAGATAAAACAGATACATTCTTCAATATATAACTAATTTCTACCAAGTGTAACAGAGGTGCAAATGCTGTTTATACTTACAAACATAATTGAAAGTTCTACTTTAAAAAAATTATTAAAATTTTAAAATAATACTAAAAACATCAAATATCACATACATTGGATTGACTGGATCAACCCCCTGCTATATATTTTTAACATTCTATAGTCAAATTCAAATCAATTTATAATAATTTGAAAACTTCTCTAAGTTTACGCCAAGTCCCATTTCTCCAGCCAGTTATAGAAAAAGTCCCAAGTTTGATAGAAGTCAGTGTCCTCTTTCTCCTTCAATGACAAAGTGAATCTATCCATTTCTGAGCAGTCCAAGATCTTACAATCAATCCATCGGTGGATAGCTCCTCACTTTTCCAATATTGAGCAAATGCAATCCTCACCGCTGTAATTAAGTGTAACATCAAATACATTTCCTGTCTGTTAATGTCTTCCGACATTAATGATGCCTAACAAGAAAACTTTGGGTTTAAAAGCAAAAGGTTTTTGTAATATTTCCTCCATCTATGTATTTTAATCCAATACTTTTTCACCTTATCACAAGTCTACCACATATGATAAAAAGTGCCCACTTCATGTTTGCATTTCCAACATCTATTTGACATATTTGGAAACATCTTAGCTACTCAACTTGGTGACAAATACCATCTATAGAACATTTTATATAAATTTTCTTTAAATGAAGTTGCTAATGTTACTTTAATATTTCTTTCCCATAGTTTTTGCCACTTTTCTAGTTCAACATTAAATCCAAAGTTTTGTGCCCATGTTATCATAGTTTCCTTAACCTGTTCCCCTTCCATTTTCCTGTCAAGTAAAATATCATATAATCTTTTAATAATTTTCTCATCTGTTTTAAGCATCACTTGATCAAACTCTGTTAGGTCTTTGTGAAATCCCCATGCTTTATAACCTTTAGCATATCTCGATTGCATCTGCACCTTATACCGCCAGGAAATATTAAGTCCCTGTTCTTGTATTTCTTGATCCAGTTTCAGGCCACTGTCCTTATTCAAGATATGGTCATATCTTATAATCTTTTCAAAGTTCAATACATTTGGATATACAAAAGCTTCCATAGGTGACAGTCATCTTGGTAGTTTATTATACACTTTTAACTTTAGTTTTTCGCACACTGACATTAATGATCTTCTAATAAAATGACTCAGAAAGGACCCATGTGACAGCTTTCTTGTACCACATATAAGCATGCCAACCCATCTGCAAGTCATGACCTTCAAGATACAAAATCCTCTTATTTCACAAAGTTGAAAGTGCTACTTCTTGCAAGCTGCACTGGGGTGAAATGCCAATTTTAGATCCCCTGACTGAACTTTCTCTGGTATGTGCTGAGAGTTTGTTCATGGAGGGGCAGGCCATCTTCTTTGCCAATTTTTATACTTTACTTCATGCCTGAGAACTTGCTCCCAGGCTAACTTTACACTTTTTTTTTTTACACCGCAGAGTATATAATATGCAAACTGAGAAGGCATATATAGATTTTGAGACAGTTCTTTGGAGCCCAGGGTATTACTGAGGAGATGATGCTCAAATTTAGTGAGCTGCCTTGTAGCTTGCTGTACAAGCAAGGGAACCCTTAAAATGGAGCACTTGTTAGGCTTGGAGCCGTGCATCAGAAATATCAGGAAGTTGTTGCCCTGCTAAACACAAGCCCTTTGGAAAGGAATCTGGCAGCTTATGCTACATTGATCCTGAACAGACGACTGAGTTTAGTTATCTGGCTGGAAAAACAGGACATGGATCAAAGAAGGTTTAAGGGGTGAAATTTGGGAACTTAAAATGTGTACCATTTATTCCAAACCTGTAAATTAAATTTAAAAAGAAAGATTTAGTAAGGTAGCTATCTTTCTATCCATGTTGCACAAAAAGAAATTATTATAAAAATTCTCCAGTAGGTTCTATTTCCATCCAGGCTATGTTGAACTCTTTTCAGAATATTGGAATGAGTTGGCAGAATTGAAATGTGTCCTTGTTTCTGGTTCTATGAGCCACTCATCTCAGGATGCTGATACTTTTGCTGACTTTTGACCTTTTTGCTTCACAAATATAGGGATGAAACATTGTTTTGCCATTTAAAAAAAAGTATTTCTGCAGGAATTGAATTGGTAGTATTTGTAATAAAAATGCGCTGTAATTCAGGCTTTTATGCTTATTTAGGTCTCTGGAGATAAAAATGCCCAAACATGTAAACTTGTGAATTTCTGTTACTGAATCTATGTCCTTATGCAGTTAATCTTCCTCTTGTTTTGACATGCCTATACAGGGAGCCTCAGCTTTACTGAAATTAATTTTTATTCAGGGCCACACAGAAACTAAGAGTGATGCAAACCCCTTATTTTGCCGCCAGACTTCTTGGGCTCTGCTTATTTCTCTGCCATGGAATTATGGAAAGTTCTTGAGGAATTCCACATGTGTTTCCATCTAGCAAGTCAACAACAAAGAAATCCCCAAGAAAGCATGAATCCAAATGTGCCCGAAGCTCTGTATTGTGGGGCTGCAGCTCCATCTGACCATGGACACATCTCTTCCAGAGATTCACTCCTCCTGGTGAAGCTGCAAAGACAATTCTTCCCCTACTTCTGGCTAACCAAGGAGGGATAGCCTCCCTCTTCCAGTGATGTTTTTCCTGCTCTTGCTGCAGCTTTGAGTCCTGCCTCTGGCCACTCAGAGAATGATGAGGGCAAGCTGCTTTGCAGCAGAACCATTTATAGAGCAAAAAGACTATTACAGGCCGGGAGACCTGATTGTTGGTGGGAATTTACTGCTTGGCAGATGTTCCTAAGCACATAAAGAAGAGTTCCATACATCACCACTAATGCGCTTCTGTTCAGATGGACTGTAGGTTTCCCTTAGTGGGATCTGGGATCCATGTTTGTGTGTTTGCTTTCACATCAGAGGTCTCATTGCAGGAAGGTGTGTCAGAGATGCCACTCAAGAGGACATGTTGAGCATGAGAGTCTCAGAGCCTTGTCTGGAGGGCCCTCAACCAAAAGGAAGAGCCAGACATGGGGATGCTTCAATAGCCTCATCCTGAATTGGATGGTCCTGCCATCTCTGCCCCAAGCTGGTTCCATCCAAGACAGGGATGGGAAGGTGGGGCTCTGCCCTAAGATCTTCACCCTTTAAGATCTGCTGAATCTACTGGCAGATTGCTTCAGCTCCAAGAGTGGCTCAGCAAGATTTTTCAACTACTGGCTCCATCAAAGTAGGACAAAATGCATTTGATCCCACCTTGAAGGATGCACCTCAAAAGACAAAAACCCTGTGGTGGGATCTGCTCTCACCCATCCATGAACCCCTGAGGTTCTTTGGCATAAAACTCCCAGCATCCCCAGTCTGATTTAGGACAAATCTGGAGATCCCCACAGTTGCATTGTTGGGTGATTCCAGACTGCAGAACAGAGAACTTTGCATGCAGGAGTCTCGGAGAGAGCTGGGTGGATGTCACAGCTGGACAAAGAGAAGCTCTGATAATCAAGAAGGCTGAGGTCATTTATTGACTTTCAGCATTCTATATCCTGCATGAGGCAGCCCTTGTTCAACACACATCAAATATTCTGAATTAGAAAGTACATTCAAGAATTACAGAGGCACTTCATATTCAAGGAAGAATTCCCCCTCCGCCGTCCCAAGTGCAGAACATGCACACTTTAAAACTTTATTCTTGAAATATTTCTTGCATGGAAGAACCCTTGTGCAACACACATCACATATTCTGAAATACAGAAGTTTGAGAATGCAGAGTCACTTCGTTTTTGAGGAATGATTTCCCAAAAGGGGAAGCAAAGAAAAGCTCTGGCCTCAGTTGCCCTTTCTGCCCTTCTCCTTCAGTAAGTGCAAGTCCTTTTCCCACCCAGGCAGCAAGCTTACCTTCCCCATTGTAAAACTTAATGTTCCTGCATAATTTTTGTCATCTAGCCTAAAATATACTCTAGGCTACAAGTTGGGGCAATTCCTCTCTAACTACCTGGAAGTGGACTTTAATTTTAATATTCTTAAAGAGAGGCAGCCAGGGATCTTTCTTCTTTGCAGACAGAACCTCAGTCCTTCCAGTGTATTTGCTATTCCACACAGTTTGGGTCATCTGCAAATTTAATCCTCTTTCTTTGTACTGCCTCACCGAAATCACTAATAAAAAGTGATGAAGAGTATTAGTACCAGGAGAGAAGCCTGTGGCACCACATGTCACCTCTCCCCAGTCGAAGAATGGGTATAGATGAGCACTCTTTCAGTCCAACCTTGCAGCCGATTGCGGATCTACCATAAAGTGACAAGGATGCTGTGGGGCGCTTTTGTCAAAGGCTTTTCTGAAGTCTACAGAGATTATATCCACAACACTCCCACACTCCATTTTGGAGATTATCCAGTCAGAAACTGAAACCAGGTTGGTCTGGCAGAATTTGTTCTTGAGAAATCCCTGTTGACTTCTAGAACCAGTGCAGATTTTTCAGTAATTTTCTCCAGAATTGGTAATCTGCAGCTTCCAGCTTCTTCCTTTTAACCTTTCCTGAAGATAAATATTAGCCCTTCTCCAGTATTTCCCCTGTACTGTCTGATTTCTCAAAGATAAGAAAGGGTTCTCCCACCAGCTCCTATATGATGCTTGAATGAAGTTCATTAGGCCTTGGAGATATGAACTCTTCCAGCCCAAGTAGATGATGCTTGATTATTTGCCCATCAGTTAGGGGATGCCCTTTTAGCTTGTACTTCCCCTTAATTAGGAAACCTATAGGTCTTCTCTCTTTTGGGAGAAGTCTGAGCCAAAGCAGTAACTGAGCAGTTCTGCCTTTTCTCTGTCAGTTTGTTGTTCATAGTGGGTAGTTCAACCCCCAATTCTTTCTCCTCTTTTACTTTGGACATATCTGAAGAAGGCTTTTCTGTGGCTTTAGGCATCCCTCTCTAGCCTCCACTTTTAGCCGTCCTGACTCCATCCCTGAAGTTCTGTGCTACCTGACTGCATTTTTCCATTGCATCCTGGCATTCCTTCCACTTCCTATAAATGTCATTTTCTGTTTTCAGATAATCTCTTAGCCTTTTGTGAAGGCACATGTGCTTCCTTTGTTGTCTACTATGCCTTTTCCTTGTTGGAATTGTTTGATGTTCCTTAAGCATTTTTTTCCAACATATTCCACTCTTCAGATAAGGCACAGTCACCTTTCCGCAGAATTTCTGTAGCTGATAGTTTCTCCAATATGTCTTGGACTTCCATGTGAGGTGGTTGAAGCCCCAACAGTGAGGGTGTTTAAGGATAGGCTGGATATGCACATGGTAGGCATGTCATTAGTGGAGCTATCTGGAGATGGGAGTCACACTAGATGGACCAGGAGAACCCTTCTCACTCGCTCTGTTTCTATGTGTGGAGTAGCATATCTCTTCATTTTGGGGTACCTCCATTGTGCTGATCTGTCCCCTCATCCAAGCTGTGATCTGTGCTATCTGGTTACTGACCTCTCCCCCTTTCCCAAATCTGGACTTTCATTCTCTCTCTGGAGAGAGCATCGTGGAATGCAATGATGGCTCTGTCACCATGTCTTGGCTTACATGGGCTTCCTGGTTCTTCTCAGCTGCAGTGTGGCTTTCCTGGCCAGGAAACTGCCTGACAGCTTCAACGAAGCCAAGTTCATCACCTTCAGCATGCTGGTGTTCTGCAGCATGTGGATCTCCTTTGTGCCCACCTACCTGAGCACCAAGGGGAAGTATGCAGTTGCTGTGGAGGTGTTCTCTATTTTGGCCTCTGGGGCTGGTCTCCTGGGATGTATCTTTCTCCCCAAATGTTACATCATTGTCTTGAGGCCCAGTCTCAATAGCAGAGACCATGTCATAAGAAAAACATGATCGACACTTTTCATGATTTGGTGACATTTAGTTCATTTTTGGCACCTGAATAAAACAATATTCCAAATTAGCTTTTTTCACCACTGGAGTTACTGTTGAAATTCCCCACAGTGATGGCTACTGCTTAAGAAAAATCTGGTCAATTCTCATGTGTAGTGTGAGCATCCTCCAATGATAACAGATTAAGGGGACAAGTTTCAAATGTCATTTCCTGGGAATTTTTTAATCTTAATCAGTACCAAAGTAGACACAGAAATTGGTACAGTTTAGGGAGAATGAGGGGAAGGGTAGGAAATCTGTCGGATTCCACTTTTATTGCCAAATCTGTTGGGATTTCAGACATGAAAAGAATGATGACCAGATCTAAAAAGGATCATTCAGTCAAGCATCGAATGCTTTCTTGATAGCAAACAGGGATTCCTTATTTACAACAGCACAGAGGAGTAGCCAATTAAAGTCTGACTACAAGGAACAGTGAGAAATGGACACAGAACTACTGATTGGTTCAAAATTGAGAAAGGAGTTCGGCAAGTCTGTATACTGTCACCCTGCCTATTTAACTTATATGCAGAGCACATCATGAGAAAGGCGGGGCTAGATGAATCACCAGTTGGAATTAAGGTTTCTGGGAGAAATATCAACAACCTCAGATATGCAGATGATACCACTCTATTGGCAGAAAGTGAAGAGGATCTAAAGAGCTTCTTGATGCAGGTGAAGGAGGAGAGCGCAAAAGTTGGCTTGAAACTCAATATTAAGAAAACTATGATCATGGCATCTGGTCCTCTCACTTCCTGGCAAATAGATGGGGAAGAAATGGAGGTAGTGACAGATTTTATTTTCCTGGGCTCCAAGATCACTGCAGATGGGGACTGCAGCCAAGAAATTAAAAGATGCTTGCTCCTGGGGAGAAAAGCTATGGCAAATCTAGACAGCATCCTAAAAAGCAGAGACATCACCCTGCCAACAAAAGTGCGTATAGTCAAGGCTATGGTTTTCCCAGTTGCAATGTTTGACTATGAAAGTTGGACCATAAGGAAGGTTGAGCACTGTAGAATGGAGCCTTTGAATAGTGGTGCTGGAGGAGACTCCTGTGAGTTCCTTGGGCCACAAGGCAATCAAACCGATCAATGCTAGAGGAGATCAACCCGGACTGCTCTTTAGAAGGCCAGATCCTGAAGATGAAACTCAAATTCTTTGGCCACTTAATAAGAAGGAAGAACTCCCTGGAGAAGAGCCTAATTCTGGGAACAATCAAAGGCAAAAGAAGAAGGGGACACCAGAGAATGAGCTGGCTAGATAGAGCCATCTGGTGACTTCAGATGCAGTCACTGAAGCAGTCAGCATGAGCTTAAGTGGACTCCAGGGGATGATGGAGGACAGGAAGGCCTGGAGGAATGTTTTCCATGGGATCGCAATGGGTCAGACATGACTTTGCAACTAACAACTGAATATTTTATGGTGCTGGTGTCATGTAAGCTTTGCAGGGAGCAAGAAGGAGACTTTGAATGGGCGAGATGCAAGAACAATATGGAAGCACAATATTGCAATACAGAACCATCATGAAATCATCTGTGACATCAGGGAAACATCATGATGCATGGAGATCTTGAGTAACGGAGAAGAAATATAACAATCAGAAATTACAGAATTTGATGAATTTCAGTGTTTGCTTTTACAGTCTGATGTAGGCAATCCCAGAAAAACAATCAGGAGCTGGCCCTTTATTGGAATATTTAAAGTAGCTGCATGAGAGTGATTAGGCAGCATGTGAATCATTTGCACATCCTGGTGCTCTGGGACTCCTCTCCTTTACCCAGAGAAGAAACCCAATGGAAAAAAAAACTTGCAAATTTGGGGTGGGGACATGAAAGGAGACAGGGAAAGCTTTCTACATTCCAAAACATAAAACTTACAGCTTTAATTAGGACAACTCCAGCACTGGCAAGCACTGCATCCCTTCTTTTCTATTACGAAGCCTGCCTGGAGGGCCTGCTCTCCACAGTAAAGGCTCCTGAGAACTCTCTTTTCTGCTTGGAAGTAGAAAAGGTGTGTGTGTGTGTGTGGGGGGGGGGTGATTTCTGATGAACACAACTGGGAGAATGTATCTTTGGCGTCAATGGAAGATGCCATGCTCAGTTTTCAGAATTCATTTGCAGGTCTCCCAGGAAGCCCTCTGAACAAGAAAAAAGCAACAGCACTGCCTGGTAGCCCATATACCAAATGGGTTATGAGTTTCCAGAGCATATGCAGAGTTTTTATAAGTTGTGGCTCATGTACACAGTTTCAAGGTGATGATAAGATACGAATGAGTCTATTTACAGAGGACAATATGAGTGCAAATAGAACAGTGTAAGGCTAACTTCAGAAAGGATGGTACAGTTATATAGAGTGACCAATGCCTCAATAAAGAGTTGAGGAATGTGAATCATAACAGGTCTGAAATGCAGGTTTTAACATCTGGAGAAGGTGATTACATTAGCATAAAGAGAATCTATTCAGTGCTGCTCCTTGCAGCCAGAGAGCTTGCAGGAAACTTCCTTTCACTTTTCATTGGCACAGTAGCTAAGGCATGTGTGAGCACTCTTGAGCAGGTTATGTGCTCTCACCTATTAATACTTTCTTTCAAGTAGCCTCTGCTATGTGCATGCATAGCTCTGCAGGAGAATGTATGAATCATGGAGCCCCCTGGAGCTGCCCACTTAGCCAGGTGTGAGGAGCTGACTGAAAAGTTCTAGTCCCTCTGAGTGGAAATGGGTTGGGCACTGCTACCAGATTTTATATACAAATGGATACACAAAAGCATATCTTTTTATCTGAGGGCTTATTTGGACTTTCCCAACATGCGCTAGAAAAGACCGACCTCCAACAGTGTGGCACCTCCAAAGTTTTTCTTTCAGCCCCCTCCATTTGTGCATGTGGCTTCATGATGATGCTTGCACAGTTACCCCACCCAAGTGCAGGCTCCATTCTGGATCACGGATTTCAGATTTCTGAAGGCCAAAGGACAGAACTAGGGAAATTGATTTAGGTCCAGTTGGGAAAAAGAGAAGTAGGAAGGAAGGCTCCCCTACATTGCCATGAATGCTTGGCTTTATCCTGAAATTATCAAAATGACAGTATTTTTTTAAAAATTAATATTATTTTTATTGGTATCCCAACATGACCAGAAAAAAGAAAGTTGTATGTATATAGGAAAATAGAGTAGAATAGAATTGCCAAGGAATTTTGAACACCAGGATTCCCAAGCAGGATGGGTGCAAGACCTCCTGCCCAGCTCCTCAGCAAATGGTGTGCATGCAGGGCACCTTTGATGGGGGAAGTTCCTATGAAATACATTTAGAAAGATTATATGTGTTCTTGTGCCAACAGAATGATCTAAATTTGCCTCTGAATGCTTTATGTAGACGTAATTGGTCTAGAAGATCCGACCTTTGTTCAGCTAACAGATCCTTTCAACTTTCCACTTCTTGGCACTTCTGCTGGAATCCTCTCTCATCCCTACATCACTGTCATCACTGCAGGACAGGAGTCAAGACCTACCAGCCCTTCAAGGATCTCAGGAGCTCCCTTACCTTTTTAATTCAACAGATCTGGCCATGTATCTTGTGCATTGTATTGCACATCTCTACTAATTTAAAGGGGGAAGACCAAGGCACCAAATCTTGGCAAGCAATCAGGGTCATCCTGTTATCTGGGGCTTGCTTGGTTTCCCTGTGAGGCTTAAAAGCCATCTATCCACTTGGCTGGTGTGGGCAGATTGACCTGTTCTAGGAGTGGCTAAATAGCTTCACCATTTTCAATGGGTTGGGTTGCAAACAATTGAGGGATGGAGGGGTTTGAAATATAGAAGCAGAAAAAATATGTTCTGGTGCAGCAGTGCCAAGAGTGGCCAAGATGACCACACTCATGCAGTTGTTTTCAGCAGGGAGGGAAACATTCCAAATCAGGTCTGGCTCCACTTCTCTCTATAGCCATTGGCACTCTTGGACAGAACAAATAGGAAGGTTTTCCCCTCCCAGGTGATACCTGAAGGAGAAACAAGGGCTACCAAAGGGCAACTGAGGATGCTCTGCATGACATGATGAACCACTGCAGGGATGCTCTGCAAGGTTGTCTGAACCCCTGCTTTGCTGAGGGTGGTTTATAAGTTTTATAACTTAGAGGACAACCAAATCAATAATGGTGTGTATCTCATGGAACCTTCATCTAGGCTATTCTAGGCTATGGACTCCAAGGGTGAAATAAATACTTATAGTGTAATTCATTTGTAATAAATGTAATAATTGATGATGGAGGAGGAGGAGGAGGATATACAAAATGGAAATAGAAGTGCAAAATTGAAATACTAAAATAAAATATAAAATAAAATAAAAGTATGACTTGGTAGAAGGCATTTTCCAAATTTCCTTTTTCCATCTCAGATTATACTTATGTTGCTTTTGCATTCCAGTCCATTGTTAGCATCATCTTAATTTATTGTTTCTAGCTGATGGTCATTACAAGATAAACACTCAAAGCATATGTGTAGATGTATGGCCCAAAGCATCAAACGTAGCCTTCATCCATTTGTTTAATGTTCAGCACTTCTTAATGGTTATGACACCACTGCTCAGATAAGCTGCTCTTATCATTATGGAGCCCAGCACAAACAGGGCTATGGTCAAGAGGGCAAATGTATTTGTATCTGCTAGCAGTCACCTGATCTGAAATTCTCTATAGCCATTGGCAGGTTGCCTGAACCCCTGCTTCACTGAGGGTGCTTTATAAGTTCTATAACTTAGAGCCGGACCAAATCAATACTGCTATTTATCTCATGGAACATACATCTAGGCAATTCTAGGCTATGTACTCAAAGGGTGAAATAAATAAATAAAATGTAATATGTTTGTAATAGATGCAATAATTGCTGATGAGTATAAATGGATTTTATCTTAGTGAGGGTTACAGATACACTGCTGCCCCCACACCCTACCTCGCTTAACAAGAGGTCCCCAAATTTAGAAGAGCTCTCACACTGGCCTGCTGCAGTGGGTATCCTTTGGCAGTCCTAGAGGGCCGTTATACAAAGGGGCTGCTTGTAGAGGAGCTATGCCCTGCGGCTCAGGACAAATTGAAACCATGCACCATGCTCTGTTTAATTACATGTTCTATAGAGACACTCGGGCTGATTTCATTTCCCTATTGCTGATCAGGTTTCTGGGGTGTAAGAGTCAATATTACCGTTCTTCATGTTGTGAGCTAGGCATCCCCTCCAAACGAGACAGGCACTTTGGCAATTATTGGAGTCTTTATTCCATTTAGAAGTCAACATAGTCACAAGCCTTGAAACACTAATACCAGGTGGAAAGTTGTCCCCTCGCTCTGCTCCCCTTCACCCAAAACCTTGCTTATGGGTAGGTCTTTGGAGGGAGACGTGCTATGGAAGTGGGTGCACTGACATCCTTCCCGTTGATCCCCTAATTGATCTAGCCGGAAGGTGCGTTGACAGGACCTTGCTTCCACATCTCCCGGGGTGTCAAGTTCTCCTCCTGAGAACCCTGCCCCGGCCTGTTCCCCACCAGCTTCTTTCCCACAAACGGGATTGTGGGGCTCTGTGGTTGTCCTTGAAGTGCTTTGATCCAGAGCTGTTTCGGGCTGGCTCAACGGGAGAGTTTGGGCAGCCGGGGCCTCGCTAGTCTCAACAACTCCAATATCAGAGTATGAGCCATGGCTGGTTCAGCTACACACTCCCCGTCCTCCAAGTCTGACCCGCCATTCCCACCAAAGCCCTCCATCTCTCCTGTGTGCCTGGGAATCTCATCTGAGTGTGTGCGCATGACACTTTGTGGCTCTCAGACTGTAATCCCACTATCTCATGTAGGATGGCTAAATTCTTTGCAGCTTTGATTCAGACCTGGAAGATGTTGGACTGTGTCAATGTCTAATTTGGAACATGAGAGATTCTATTCTCCATGGCCGATTATAATGCATCTTATACTAGAGTGGTTAAAAAAAGGTAAAGTAAATATTTCTATGGGATTATACAGCAACACAATAAGGCTAGGGAGCTGGGAGGCATTTCTTTATGAACAGTTATGCCTTATTTTTATGTCTAACTTAAATATCATTTTAATGTTGGGTTAATTATAGTAATATTTAATATATTTTAATCCTGAGTTGTTTATGGTTATGGCAAAGTGGCTTCAGTAGTACTCTTTTGTGCTGATCTGTGACTGTAATACTAAAGAATTTGATTTGAATCTGATTTGAAAGTGGCAGGGTTGACCTCACAAATCCTGCTTGATATCATTGGGTCTTTTTGCAGACCCACATTAACATTTGGTATTTTCCATTTCAATAAGCTTTTCTATTCTAGACGTTGTGGGAATCTTTCTGCACACCCAGCTCTGTCATAGGAATGTTTCCCTGCCTCATTTGAAACATGGTTCCCCCATCAGGATAATTTCCACGCAGAAACAAAGGAAACTGCAAATGATGCTGCAGTCTATCCAACATGATTCTTTCACTGCACTTGCAGAAGACTCCTTCCTTTCTTTGCATATATGGGGAAGAAAGTGGGAAGAGGGTCTAGAAGGAGGCATTCCCAGAGAGGCAGTATGGGCTGGGCTGCATCAAACTGACCACTTTGCCAATAAATGGTAGGGGACTGTATCTCCTAAGGCAGCTATCCAGACACAAACCAGCTCATTGAAGATCCTGACAAGTGATACTGATTGTTACTTAGTGACAGAGGTCTCTCAGATGGATCATCCTAATTGGTCCAACAGGTTGAATGTCCTTCAGACATTGTAGCTATTCCATCCAGCAGTGTCCCTGCACTGCTATTACCTGGAGGCACCACTCCCTTTCTGAACCAACAATGTTCCTAACAACTTTGGCCCAAGCCCAGTCTCCTTCCTGGCTGATGAGGCATCAAGCTCCACAGTTCAAAGGACAGAAAGGGACAGTCCATTCCCAAAGGTCCACACAGAAGGTAAGAGTGATGGAAATCTCTCATTCTGCCTCCAGGCCTCTTGGACTCTGCTCATTAATTCCCCTGGAATTATGGAAAGGTCTTGATTAATTCCACATGGGTTTCCATTCAGCAAGTCAATAACAAAGAATTCCCTGAGAAAGCATGCTGAATATGAGTGTACACCGAGCTCTTTGGTGTGGGACTGCATCTGCGTCTGGCATCTGGCTGCCTGCATGTCTCTTTCAGAGATTCGTTCCTCCTGGTGAGGCTGCAAAGAAAACTCTTCCCCTGCGTCTTGCTAACTTAGGAGGGAGAGCGTCGCGCGTCCAGTGATGATTTTCCTGCTCTCACTGCTCCTTTGGCTCCTGTCTCAGGCCAATCAGAGGATCTTGAGGGGCGTGTGTCCTTTGTTCCCATGGTTTATGCAGAAAAAGGTCTATTACAGACCTGGAGACCTGATTGTTGGTGGGAATTTACTACTTGGCAGATATTTCTATACAGATCAAGAAGAGTTTCGTACTTCACCACAAATGAGCCTCAGTGGTAATCAAATGTAGGTTTCATTCAAAGGGAACTTGGATATGTTTGTGAGAGTTTCATTCAGAGCACAGGGCTCATTCCAGAAAAATGTCTCAGGGATGCTGCTCAAGAGCACACATTGAGTGTGAGACTCTCAGAGCCTTGCCAGGAGGGCCCTTGACCAAAAGGTAGAGCCAGACTTGTGGTTTCTTCATGGGTTTCATCCCCAGGGGTGCTGGGCAAGCAGTAGAGAGAGAGGGAACCAGTGGTTTTTTTCCCCATGTTGACAATTCCTTTAAGATGAATAGTTTTCCTACCATCCCTTCCCCAAGCAGACTCCATCCTAGACAGGGATGGGAAGGTGCGGTTCTGCTCTAAGATCTTCACCCTTTTAGATCTGCTGAATCTATTGGAAAAGCACTTGAGCTCCAGGAGTGACTCAGCAAGCAGTTTGGACAAGCAACTTTGTCAACATAGCACTGAAATGTACTCCCTCCAACCCTGAAGTGTGCACCTCAAAAGAAGGAAACTCTGGCATAAACTTGACTGAGTTTCTGATCTGGATACCTCTCGGCTCAGTTCAACTTTCTCAGAAGAGTCTCCTGAACCAAGACTTCATTAGATTAATGGTCATGACTTTCAGGTAATGTGCAGGTTCCAGAGGGAAGACCACGTACAGCTGATACAATTGAAGCAGATGACCTGAAGACCTGCACATTCCCATCCATGAACTCCTCAGGTTTTTTGACACACAATGCCCAGCATTCTCAGCCAGATCCTGGGCAAATCTGGAGATCCATACAGCTGCATTGACTGGGCAATTCCAGACTGCAGATGGGAGTGTTTTGCATGCAGGAGTCTCTGGTTGGGTTTCACAGCTGCACAAAGAGGGGCATTGATCAGCAGGGCAGAGATAATTAAACATCAGGCAGCAGCATATTTAAAGCTTGGAGTCACTCTTTTGGAATGCACATAGAATATTCTGAAATAGGGAGCAAGTTCAAGAGTAGTAAAGTCTCTTGCTTTTCCAGGAAGAAGTTCCCAAAAGGGGACACAAAGAAAAGCCCTTTTATCAGTTACCCTTTCTGCTCTTCTCCTTCAGTAAGTGCAGGCTCATTTGCCACCCAGGCAGCAAACAAGATGGGGCAACTCCTTTGTAACTACTTGGAAATGGACCTTCAGTCCTTCTCTCTCTCCCTCCCTCCCTCCCTCCCTCTCTCTCTCTCTCTCTCTCTCTCTCTGATAATTTCTCAACTTATTTCAGCAAACCTGACTGCTTGACAGGGAGCCCGGGAATGCACTGATGGTTCCTGGAATTAAGTTTTCTTGGAAAAGGCTCAAGTGAATTCCTGGAGGACAGATGATGGGAGGAGAGCATTCCAACCTGATTTCTAAGGAGAGATTCTCTTCTAGAAGGCCCTGTAGATACATGGGGGTGGGGAGCTCTTGCATTCCCTTCTTCATTGTGAGGTTCCCCATAATCACATTGGCTGACCAAGGAAGAAACGCATTGCTGTCCGGTATGGAAACACTCTCCTCTGATCAGGGAAGGAATCTACAATCAACTTTTCCCCCGTGTTTTCCTTTGATAAAATATTGAAGGTGCTTGGTGGTTTTTTTAAAGGTGTTTAGCCAGCGTTAACCTGGAAAGAATTCACCTGTGGAAGGTAGACTGGTGGACTTTGCTTAGAAGAGAGAAGATTCTGTTTCATTGGGATCCTGCATGGCTGTTCTTGGGGAAAGCCACCTCAGAAGCATTTGCTTGCTGAGAAAGGGAACCTTAGCACTGCCTGAAAATCAGCTGAAATGCAAAGGTGGTGAAGCAGAGCTCAGATCCAGAAGGGCTCTAGGGATGATCACATCACGCACATGCAGCAAGACTGTGGGTGAACAGAGAATTTTTTTGTAAGCCCTTCAAATATAACTGCTTTCTGTAGAAGGAAATGGCCCTCCTCAAAGCACTTTAAATGTTCTTTGAGGTTAGCCCAGATAGACCTTCAAATACTCCACCTCTCACCAGTTTGATGGTTCTCCTCACCTATGCCCTAATGTCACTTTAACCCTGAAAGGACCTTAGTCAGGAACTACCAGTGCTTGCTGGCTTTGGCATCTGCCATCATGGAACTGAACAAGGATGTGGCTCCATTCCCAACAAAAAGCTTGCTTCCTCACATACCAGCAAGGAGGCCTGATCATAGAAAGGCATCAGAGGAACCTTTTCCTGCTGTCCACAGGGGAGATTTGGTTGCCAATTACAGGTGTACCAGGAAGGATCAACTGCTTTGTGTTAGAGGGGATTTGCAATCCAAATCTTGCTTAGAAATGGCAGCCTTCATGGGCCTTTTGAAGGTCCCACAGGAAAATTCATCCATTTATGGTCAATATGGGTGACCAACAGAGATCAGGAACACTAGAAAGAAAAGGGTACCCTCCAAGAAGAGTATTTCCCTACAGAGGGTATTTTGCCTTTCTTTCAGATTAATGAGTGAATGGACCATCTCCTGAAATGCCATTTTGGAAATGTAGTAGAGGCCAGGACACATATCATCTGGTTTCTCCATCAGAACTGGTCACAAAGGGTGATCTTCAGAGAACAAGGGAAAGAGGAACTTGAGCCTGTTCTTAGTCTTTGCTTTATCAATATGTTTTGGTACTTCAAGCCCAATATTCCACTGCAACGCTTATTCATTTATCCATTTCTTTTCATTCTATTTCTGTGCTGCTCCTAGCTGAAGTGCCTTAGGTTGTTTACAACAATGTATAAAAACAACACAATACAACAGATACAAACATTAACTACAATTTTAAATAGCCTAAAAGAGCATTAGAAGAACATAGAAAGACAAGAAAAAAGGTTGCCAAGAATAAAAGAAAGGCACCTGGATAATTGTCTTAGGCTCCTGGATGGACAGGGAAGTCTTTACAGGTCCCCACAAAGAGGAGTCTTAACCTGGCACCAAAAATGAGGCAAGTTTTCCAGCAAGAAATGATTCCATCTTGGAGGTGTTCAAGGCCCCATGCTGCAGGGTCCATCTCCAACAGGCAGGGTTGGTTTCAGAGAGTGACAATGGTTGATCCTCACTTGTCCCCATAGTTCCAAAGATGTGATTCTTTCCCTAGTGTTTCTTAAGGACTACATGAAATTTTTGAGAACCTCCTTAGAGGAGGGTGATGAGGATGCTGATGACATGTGGCTCCATGTCCTTGTAGAATCTGTATCATGGACATCTCTTGGCAAATGACAGTTTGACCATGGATGTCCATGACTAGGCATGGACTCCATAACATCTGCTCTACTCCATTGCATGTTATTCTTGCCAAGGGAGAGGCCCTCTGGGTGAGTGCTCCCCATGTCCATCAGATACTTATGCATCTCCTTCATTAACTTGTTTTAACCCCGAAACCTTGAACAGCTTCATTTGACAAGAGCACCTTTCCCTGCTTTGATCTATTTGGACAGCACACTGGACCTCTAGGACCTTCTTTCAAGTGAGAAATGCAAGGGAAGCAGAGACGTTGGCAACAAGGGCAGGGCTTTTTCTGTAGGGGCTCCCAATCTAAGGAACAATTTCCATTCCGTGGCTGCTTGAAGAGACTCTTTGGATCCCCAGGTGCTTGATCCAAACCCATGGATTTGACAGAGTCATTTTTTGCTATTGTTTTATTTGTTTGTAACTTTTAAAAGTTTTAATGATTTTGTGATATCATTACTACATATTATTGTCAGTTTTGTGGATTGTTGTAGCTACTCAGAATGCTTTGGCTTTGGTGTTATATACAGATACAATAGTAATAATATAACAACCAGTCTATCTTTACATCATTGCTATGGAACAGCTTAGATTGACAACATGTGACTTGCCCAAGTTCCCCAAGAAAATTGTGCTTCTGAGAGAGGAGGCCAGAACCCATGTGAATTAAGTCTGACTCCAGCAGCAGAAGTCCTGCCCCTGCCTAGGCTGCAACCTTGATCCTCGTGATGCTGCCTTCCCCTGCTCTCCCAGATCAGGCCTGTGCAGGTAGTGACCTTTGTCACTATAGAACTCA
>NW_025335353.1:753291-754647 GCF_004798865.1 Varanus komodoensis
AGGAGGAAGTCATCGTGTGGCCCTGGCATTTTAACAAGGTGGGGCAAATACCTCATGCAATGTCTGTCAAGATCTACAAATAAGTGGGATAGTGCATACAGGGAATTTGGGGGAATCCAGCGCACACTTGTCTGGAAAGGGAGTTCCACTGAACAGAAAGGGCCTTGTTCTTCTGTAAATGCTTGCAGGATTGCCTTTCCAAGGGAACATTCTTCAAGCAGCACAGGCCAGGGAGTGTTTTGCAAGCTGAAGCCTTTCTTTTTGGGATGTTTGCTCTGGTTTCCCAGTACACCTGAGGCAAAATAAAGCAAGCCCACGTGGATTCACCTCAGCAGTTCCCAGGGGCTCATTCAGTATCCACAAATTGCTCAGATCCATCATGTGTTGGATTCCATGGTTGATGTAATTCTTGGCTGAGGTATTCAGTGCACTTCCAGGTCTGACTTTATTGGATAAGTTTCAGTTGCTGAGGCCTAGCTATGTGGCAAGGTGATTTGATTGGTCCAGCCTCCTACCTTTATACTCAGCCATGCCTATCTTGCCTGGTCACAAAAGAAAAAGTGATGGTGTGCCTCTGGGTCCTGGAGGCTGTGAATGCCTCATTAAGAGACAGAGTGTTCCCTACCTCATTAAAAAAGGTGGTAGTTAGACCACTCCTGAAGAAGGCCAATTTGGAGTCATGGCATGTTAAAAACTATGGGCCAATCAATAGTATCCTTTTTTGGGGCCAGTGGGTGCTGGCAGGCCCTCTTTGATGAACTGGACCATCTTGAACTATTTCAACCAGGATTCACACCCAGATTCAGAATGGAAACTGCCTTGGTCACCCATGGAGAAAGATGGGGGACTGGTATCCTTCTGGACAGGTTGGTCAAGTTGGGAGTAGGTGACACTGCTCTGCACTGGTTCCACTCCTATCTGACCTGCCTTGTCCAGAAGGAGGTGCTAGGGGATTGTTCCTCTGCATCATGGCATTTATGGAGTTCCCCAGGAAAAGCTTATTCCCCAAGCTTTTCAACATCTACCTGAAACTGCTGGGAAAGTTCATCAGGAGGTGTGTGATAAGATGTCATCAGTGCAGTGATGCCACTCAGCTTTACCTTTCTTTCTAATCTGAAAACTGATGCAGGTATCTCAGGCGTGACAGTAGACAATCAGAGTCTGAACTCAATAATGGATTGAATGAGGGCTAATAAACTAAAACTTAAAACAGAAAAGATGGGGGGGATTTTATATTTGGATAAGTGACAACCTTCCTGTCCTGGATGGAGTCACATTCTCCCTAAGAACAGTATTCATTGCTTAGGAGTGCTCATAGACCCTAAATTTTTTGTGAGCTGCCCCGAGGCTTTGTTG
>NW_025335353.1:754715-760840 GCF_004798865.1 Varanus komodoensis
TGGTGCCCGGGAGCACCTTCTATCAGCTGAAACTGGTATATCAGCTGGAGCCCTAGCTGGACACACAGGACCTGGCAACAGTTATCCACACATTGGTAACCTGTCACCTGGATTATTGCAATGCACTTTTTGTGGGACTTTTCTTAAAGATGGTCCAGTAAGTTCAACTAGTCAAGAAGAAAGCAGCCAAGCTGCTGATGAGGGAAGGCAGATATGACAACATAAACCAGTCTTCTGTCACCCCAGTGCTTGCCACATGAGGTCCAGGACCAATACATGGTACTTACATTAGTGGTCATGGTCAGGGTTACAGTTAGAGGTAAAAACTGTTCATTTCAATAGTATTATACTTGTTAATTTGCTTTTAATGGTGTAAAATTTAACAGAGAATGTGGTATGCTTTTTTAGGTTATGTCTGGTTAAGATATGTTGGGCTAGTTTTAATTGATATTCTATTAGATGTAATATTGTGTTTTTAATGTTTGATATTGTTTTTATATGGTTTTGCTGTGATTAACCTGCCCAGGGAGCTATGTGGCTAATTAGGCAGGCTGAAAATCAACCAACCAACCAACCAACCATCCAATGCATGAAGCATCCTCTTTTCTCAAACACATTTCCTTCCCCATCTGTGACTTCTGGCAGATGATACTTCTCCTCCTCTTTCTCCTTCTTGGTGAAGAAGAAGAAGATGGAATCAGAAGAGGGGTAAAGAGAGAGAAAGAGACATTTCAGTTGAGGCCCCTTGATTATGAAGTAGCTTCTCAAGAAAGAGATGATTTCTCCACTTTCTTTTCCAGCATTCAAGTGAGTAGTGAAAGCACTGAAAAGAAGCAATTTAGTGATGCCTCCCTGCACCCCAGAAAAGCCCCAAAATGAATAAATCCATCCATCCATGCAGCACAGGTGTACTCCCAACTCCAGGATTCAGTTCCATCAACCCAAATGCTAATATTTTCTCATGATGTACCTTCTCTTTGTTGCCAGACTGTACCTAGTTCCAGATGTGTTGAAAACTGTTGTCCTGGGTACATCAAGGAGGTCCAGGAAGGGAAGCCTTCCTGCTGCTATGCTTGCACTCCATGTGCAGAGGGGACTGTCTCCACTGAGGAAGGTGGGTGACCTGAGAGGAAAGGGGGTTCCCTTGAAAATTAGATCAAAGTGCTGAGTCTGCATTCCAAATCTGTAATTTGTAATTGGAGGCTGTCTTGCTGAACCCCCACCTTCTACAATGGGATGAGCAGAGGAGGGGTCTTTTCAGTTGTGGCACCCTTCTCATGGAATGCCATGGTGAAGGTGTTAAAAGATAGGCTAGACATGCACATGGTGGGCATGTTGTGATCGGAGGCAGTTGGAGCCGGGAGTCAGACTGGATGGCCCAGGAGGCCCCTTCTGACTCGCTCTGTTTCTATGTTTCTCTCAAACCAGGAGCTTCAGCATTCTCTATTCCCCTTGGTAATTCTCCACAGGGCTCCAACCCTGCTTTCCAGCCAGAAGGGCCTTCTCTGCCATATATTCACAACTGGCATTACCCAGCATTTCCCTAAATACCCTCAGAAGGAATTTTTGGGAGTGAATCTGATTGGTGCACACAGGCATGCAGCTCATGCAGCAGAGCCTGCTGGAGCCGAGGGTCAGACTAGATGGCACGGGAGACCTCTTCTGACTCACTCATGGAAAAAAACAGTTTCTATGTTTCCTAGCCATTAGAGAGGTCTCCCTTTATGGCAATTGGGATGCATTGCTCACCCTCTGCTCCTTTGTTGTGTTCTTGTTGCTCAAGAATCTGCTTGAGTGGGGCAAATACTATTTGAATATGATGCAGTATCCAGGTGATTCATCGAGCTCCCCATACTGTTCAGCCCCTGTATTTCAACTCTGCAAGCAGCTCTTCCTGCTCATCCTTTTCATGCATGGTGTCCACTGCTAGAACGATGGAGCTTTAGGAGTATTCCCATTGGAATCCCACTGTCAGGAATGCTCCTTGATGGTCAAGGGACCTCCTATCTTGGAACCCTGTGGACCTACGCCATGTCAGAAATAAGTGCTCCCCCACTTCCAAGTGGGTCCTCTTTGCCAAACAGATTCTTGGGTGAAAAAGTGGGTTGGATGCTGCGTACTGCCCAGAGGACCCCTCCTGACTCCAAACTTGACCACCTCCATGATTACCTCTGTGATGTGGGTTGAAAGATGTGACATGAGGGGGCAAAACCTTGAGCAGGAGGTGTCTTCAGCACACATGTGCCCCACCACTAATCACAATCACAATCAAAGCAGGCCCATCCTTTGAAATCCCGGCCCATCTACATAACCTACAGAACCTGTACCCTATTCCCCTGGTTCAAATGACATTCTGATAAACTCTGTTTTGTTGTTTGTACTTGACCAGGGAAGCCTCTTGTGGAGGACATATATTAAATGTACATCCTACCTTTTTTCTTACAAAGAACTCAAAGTTCCTTATAGAATTCTCCTCTTCCTTCTCTCAGTTTTAACCCTACAACAAAAATCCTGTGAGGTAGGTTGTGCTGAAAGTCTAGGAGTGGGCAAAAGTTGCTCAGAAGGCTCCATGGCTGAGCTGGGACTAGAATCCAGATTGCATCAGTCCCAGCCCCACCCTCAATGCCACTACATCACACTGGGCCCTGAAGTATATGCAGAGAGCCCTTGGACATATGCTGTGATCTTGCGACAGATGGATAGAGCTTCTTTGGAAGGAAGGGAATGTAATTATTGAGCAAAATGTCTCATCAGTGGGAAAAATAAGGTGGGATGATTGAGGATGGCTGCTCTGACTTCTCAATGTTCCTTGGCGCTCACAAAAATGAGAAAAAGCCTTTTGCGACAGGGCAGTCCAAGGTGTCAAACTGGGCTTTTCTGAAAATACAAAGGGAAACATCACGCAGGTAGTACAAATAACAGTGTACAGCTAAACACATGTGTTTCTCACTGTCTATGGTCCCTCAAGATCATGAGCAACTCTTCAACTCCCACAGTCAGGGACACCGCAGAGACAAGTTTCCTTGAGACCCTCCTTCGGAGAGAAGCCACATGTTGACACTTCTGAGCAGTTTGCACACGCTTTCCCAGGGGACGTTTTCCTTTCGTTCTGCCAAATTACATAACTGATTCCTGAGATCTCCCACATTCCTTATTTTGGAAAATGTAATAAAAGTCATGTTGTTCTAGATGTCCCATTGATGTTGGCAGTGCTGATGTTGCTTCCACTCTTTTCAGATGCAGAACACTGCAGAAGGTGTCCAGAAGATCAGCACCCGAACAAGGACCGAGACCAATACATCCCCAAGGAGATAACCTTCCTGTCCTATGTGGAACCTCTGGGGATCCTCCTAGCTTCCCTTGCCCTCATCTCCTTTTTATCCTCACTTGTGGTGTTAGGGATCTACATTGTATGTTGAGACACTCCACTGGTCAAGGCCAACAACCGGGACCTCTCCTATGTCCTCCTGGTCTCCCTCCTATTGTCCTTCTTGTCCTCCTTCCTGTTCATTGCCAGACCCAGCAAAGCAACCTGCCTGCTCCGACAAATCTTCAGCATCTTCTTCTCAGTGGCAGTTTCTTCTGTGTTGGCCAAAACTATCACTGTGGTGCTGGCCTTCCTGGCCACCAAGCCAGGGAACAGGGTGAAGAGGTGGCTGGGGAGGAGTCTGTCCAGCTCCATTGTCATTTCTTGTTCCAGTGTCCAGGCACTCATCAGCTCCATCTGGCTGGGCCTGGGTCCCGCTTTCCCTGACTCTGACATGCATTTGCTGCCTGGACAGATTATTCCGCAATGCAATGAGGGCTCTGTGGCCATGTTCTACACTGCCCTTGGCTATATGGGCTTCCTGGCTACCATCTGCTTTTATGGTGGCTTTCCTGGCCAGGAAGCTGCCCGGGGCCTTCAACGAAACTGAGCTGATCACCTTCATCATGCTGGTCTTCTGCAGTGTCTGGGTGTCCTTTCTGCCCACCTATCTGAGCATGAAGGGGAAATATACAGTGGCTGTGCAGGTCTTCTGCAACTTGGCCTCCAGTTCTGTGTTGCTGGGTACATTTTTCTTCCCAAATGTTACAGTATTGTTCTGAGGCCTGAATTGAATACGAAGGAACAGCTCATGACCAAAAGGAAAGATAGCATCTGATTACTGTGATCAGTGTTTAGCCTGAGAGTGAGTCTCTAAATGCCTGCTAACAGGGTGGTCTTTTCAATAGTGCCCCCAGGTGGTGGAACAAACTCCCTAGATATCCTCTTTGACAAAGTGCCCCATAATATCCTGGTGGAGAAACTGAGGAGTTTTGGGATACACCAAAGCACTGTCCGGTGGATTAGGGCATGGTTGACTGACCGAAAAGCAGGAGGTAACCATTAGTGGAGCATCATCAGGATGGCAGCCAGTGACAAGCGGGGTCCCCCAGGGCTCTGTGCTGGTGACAATCCTGTTTGATCTTTTCATTAATTACATGGAAGAAGGGGTGAACAGTTTGCTGATCAAATTTGCAGATGACACTAAAACTGGAGCAGTGGCCACTACTGAGGAGCAGGTACTCCAGATCCAAAAGGATCTGGACAGACTATGGAAGTGGGTAGGAGACAACAGGATGGTGTTCAATGTGGATAAGTGCAAGGTCTTGCACTTGGGGCATAGGAATAGGTGTCATAAGTACAGGTTAGGGGACAAGTGGCTGGAGAGCAGCACTTGTGAAAGGGACCTCTGGGTACTGGTTGACTGCAGGTTCAACATGAGTCAGCAGTGTGATGCGGTGGTCAAGAGGGCAAACTCCACCCTTGGTTGCATAGCCAGAAGTCTGGCTTCTAGATCAGGACAGGTATTACTACCACTCTATATGACTCTGGTGCGCCCGCAACTGGAGTATTGTGCTCAGTTTTGGGCCCCTCATTTCAGAAAGGATATAGCCAGGTTAGAGTCTGTGCAGCGTAGGGCCACAAGGTTGGTGGCCGGTTTGCAGAGGATGGGGTTTGAGGTGAGACTGAGGGAACTGGGTCTCTTCAGCCTGGATGAGACTCAGAGGGAATCTGTTGGTGACATACAGGTATGTGGGGGGATGTCACATGGAGATGGGTAGAGACCTGTTCTCCCCTGCAGAGGAAGGCAGGATGGCCTCCGACGGAGCAAAGCTCAGGGAACCAAGGTTCCATTTAGATGCCAGGAAGCACTTCTGACAGTTAGGACCCTGAGGGTGTGGAATGAACTTCCATGAGAGGTCGTTGAGGCCCCATCAGTGAGGGTGTTCAAAGATAGGCTGAACATGCAGATGGTGGGCATGTTCTGAGCAGAGCCGGCTGGTGCCGGAGGTCAGACTAGATGGCCCGGGAGACCCTTCTGACTCGCTCTGTTTCTATGTTTCCATGTTTATATCTCATGCAGTCCAGGGGACACATGATGTTGCTGTTCCTGCTGTCTCACACAACCTGTAAAAGTGGGGTGGTGGAGAGTTCCAGGAACCTCTTTGATGATGGAGCTTTCCTGTATCACTGCCCAGGAGACTACCCACTGAATGGAGTCATTTCTTCCCATTATTTTTATTCAGAATCAGCAGCCACACATCTTTTTTGAGTTCCCCTTGAAAAGGGTTTGAATGGTGAGGCCTGAGGCTTCAATGCTTCACCACCTGCACTGGAGTTTTCCACATCTTCTAAGATGAACCATATTTCTGCACCCTTCATCATTCTTAGGGATTCCAAGTCTGGGTTTTATCTCTTGTCTTCTCCAAATGAAAATTGGGAGTTCTGTGAACACATGGGCAGCATCCAAACCCACATGCTTGCCCATGGCTGTCCATTGCTTACATGGTTTCATGGTTTGGATGTGTAGGATATGAAAGAAATCTCTGTCTGATCTGCGTCCTGTTTTTCTGGGAGAAATCAGTCCTTTTTTCTTTCATTCATTTCCTACATTTTCTTCCTTTCAAGGATCTCAACACTGCTTACGTCCCTCAAGTATGAATGAGCTTCCCCATGCGCTTGACCTGACCTTCCAAAGTAGGCTGAGCTGAGCTGAGGTGGAAACTCCTAATGCTCATGCACCCCTGTTTGTTCAATCAGCAACCTTCTTCGAAATCCACTGCAGGTGCTCATATGGTTGTTAGAGGCTCCCCAACCT
>NW_025335353.1:762580-765792 GCF_004798865.1 Varanus komodoensis
CACATGTTGGAATTATGGCTTTGCATCCATGCTGCTTCACCAGCCTGGCTGGTGGCCTGTTGGCTGACATTCAGGCTTCTTGCCATCCTGAAGGCAGCTTGGGCTTCTTCTGGGTCCATCTTCATCAGAAAATGTCCACACAGAGCTCAGGCAGGAGATGAACATGGACCTGCACCTCTCATGGCATGTCCCCTTGACTCATCTCCTCTTGGATAGGTCAGTGTGTGATTTTGGTGGACCAAGACTTCCTGAGTAGTTGGGAGACCTAGTTCCGTAGCCTGTCCTTCTGGGTCGAAGTGCTATGGATGAGACACAATTCAGGCCATCTCCCAGAGGATCCCTTCCTAAATCTCATGGTGGCTCAACACTTCCTCTGATTTTAAAGTCTGTTGCAGCATCATGCATTCATCTGTGTGGTGCAAACTGCCTGGAGGAAACACACTACCTTGAAGGGGTTGTATGAAGTGTGATAGTCCTGTCTCATGATATGGGACAGTCCCAAGTTCAGTGTGCAGTGGGGGCCATTTAAATTTCTGTCCTTATTGAGCTGACTGAGTGAGCTCACTTTTGATGCTTTGCCCAGATAGACAGTTGTGAATGGGGAGTCTTCTTCAGCCTTGTTTCCCAGCCTGACCTTTTTGGGAGATGCTTCTCATCAGAACAGACTCATCTGAGGCAAGGAGGCCTGATCCTGACTGAGGAGAAGAACATTCCTGCAGCCTAAAGGAGAAGCTTAGCCCCATTGGCTAGCATGGGGTCCCTGTCTAAAGGCCTAGTCAACTCGCATGGTGCATTTGCTGCCCTTGTGTGGAATGCAGGGTAGTATTTGCAACTTTGTAGAGATGTTTCCCCTCCCTGCACTGCTCTTGGAGCTGCACTGAGCCCAGGAAGTTGTCAGCCCTGAGGAATCTGATACTCGCATCCTCACAATCACAGTGATGTATGCCGCTTCTGGCCAAACCTCCAGGGATTTCACCAGAGACATATTTTAACTCAAGGATGTCAAAGGCAGCATCTCATGCCATATGCAAAACACATTCACGGAGGCTGCAGAAGTCCAGGCATGAGTGGTGTCAAGGAGACCCCTGTGCCATTGAGTGTCAAGTCCATTTTTATTTGGCGAACAGGGTGAAGACATGGCTGCAGAAGAGAGTGGCCAACTTCATTATCCTTTCTTGTTCCAGTGCCCAGCATGTCAACTGCTCCTTCTGGCTTGGTATAGCTCCCCCTTTTCATCACTCAGGCATGCCATCCTTGTGTGGAGAGATCATTCTGCAATGTAATGAGGGCTGGCTTCATGGTGGCCTTCCTTGCCAGAAAACGTTCTGGGGCCTTCTGCAAACCCAAGTATGGGCACCTTCAGCAAGCTGGTCTTCTGCAGCATTTGTGCGTCCTCCCTGCCCTGAGCACTTGGACCTAAGCACTAAGGGGAAGAACATGCTGGCCATGCAGGTCTTCTCCATATTGGCTTCTAGTGTTGCCCTGCTGGGCTACATCTTTCTTCCCAAGTGCTAAATCATCATTCTGAGGCCTGATCTGAATACAAAGGAACATCTCGTGATCAAAAGGATGATCTGATGCATGTGAAAGAGTCTGGATGCCGTCTAACTCCATAGCCTTTTCAGTAGTGACTCCAGAGGCTACAATGAAGTTCTTAGAGTGGCTCACCTGACCTTATAGAACTTGTTGTGCCCTGTGGGACCCTGGTCCTTCCCATGCCTATTCTTCATGCTCTCCTCACAATCCACACTGGGAAAGCCAATAACATTGGGTTATAAATCTTTGCTGATAGAACTCTACAGTGACTCATATGTTTTTCTTCACTGGGACCAATCTCCCTAAATGTTCCTTCTTCAGGTTCTTTGGTTGGAAGTTTTCAATGAAGATCAGGACAGGCTCCACTTCTTCTCCCCCATCCAAGAGTGCTCACAAACATGTTTTTCTGTCTTCCTGTCCTGGAGCCTGGGGACACAGAATGGGACAAAGAGCAGAGAGGAGGCTCCTGTCCCATGGGCGTATGTGAAACATGGAGATTGACTTTGATTAATGCCAATGCCTGGAGACACCTTGAGACTGTTTTTGAGACTAATCAATGAAAAGTCAGAATCAACAGCCATGGCAGGCAAGCTCCATGCATCATATACCTGTGGTGCTATATAGGTTGAAATTTTTTTTTTTTTTTTAGGTTGAAATTTTTTATTTAAATAAAAACATACTACTATAGGGCTCAGGATGAGGCAGGGAAAAACAGGGTAGAGGCTTCTGGGAAGTTTTCAAAGCCTGCTTTGCTCAGGACTGAGTACAGCTGTAAGGGAGTGTCTTTCTCTAGAGAAAAAGGAAAGCCATGTGGCAATAGTTTCTTGGCTCTCTGGATGATCTGGGAATACAGTCGTAGGTGCAGCTGCCAGGGATCTTGTGCAGTCCAGGCAAGCCATCATGTTGCTGCTCCTGCTGCTGTTGCTGCTTCCTAATGCAGCCTGTGAGAGAGGGGAGGTGGAGTGTCCTTGGAACCTGCTGGGTGATGGAGCACTCCTGTATCACCGGCCAGGAGACTACCTGCTGAGCGGAGTCATTTCTTCCCAGTTTTTTCAGCAGCAGCAGCCTTACGTCTTTTTTGAGTCCCCCTTGAACAGAGTCGAATGGTGAGTCCTGAGGATTCAATGTTTCCCCACCTGCACTGGAGTTCTCCACATTGTATGATGACACATATTGCTTCTCCTTTCATCCTGCTTAGAGACCAAGTCTGGGCTTTGGTCTCTTGTCTTGACCAAGGGAAAATTGAGAGTTCTGTGAACACAAGGGCAGCATCAAAGCCCACATGCTTGCCCATGACTGGTTATTGCTTGCATGGTTTCAGCCTGAAGGAGAAAGGGCTTCTTGCTTTAACCCCCATGAGAAGATCCATGCTGGAGCCATGGTGGCATTTCCTCAGGGGTTGTGAGAAAGGAGGTCACTTTCTGATTAATTTTCAGCAGAACATGTCCTTCTAACAGCATCCCAACTGTACCTTTTTTCAGGATTACCACCACCCTACCTGGAGAACAGGTTAAAGACCTGGTCTGAAGTTCCAGATGTTCTTGCATTTAGGTATTGGTGATATACTTGTGTCAGGTCAACTGTTTCTTATTACAATTCCTTGAGAACTTGAGGATAAGTGCCATCTGCGCCCACTCTCTTGTTAGCTTTCAAAGAGCCAATATGGTGGAAGTTCC
>NW_025335353.1:766271-772002 GCF_004798865.1 Varanus komodoensis
GACCTCCTATGCCATGCTCAACCTGCCTGCTGGTGGGGAAGGTCACCACCCCAATTACAGCTGTGGGAGAAAGAAGAACCCCCTGGTCACTCTGGAAGGAAGTGATTCTGACCTCTCCATTCTTATTTCAACCATGTCGAGCATCTACAAGATCCCACAGGTAGGAACAGGCAGGGGAGGCTGGGTGGCTCTGCGTTCAGCTTTGCACCACCTCAGTTCACCTCTGGGTGGCTCTGCGTTGACCTCCTGCAATTTTTCCTCTGCATTATGTATTGTAAGTGAGTCTGGGTTCTTCGAAACTGGATGTAATAACAAAGGCAAAACAGTCTTTCACAATGTCTAGAATGCCAAAAGAACAAAGTGAAGTGCTGTAGATATCATTCCCTGAAACAATTTAAGTCAATAATACTACGGTTTTCAGACAGCATCTCAAGTACTCCAGGTTTGCTGAGCTCCCTGACTAAAAGGTCAGAACATTGCTCTGAACTCCACTGGGAATCTGATGTCTGATGCTTCTAGCCCACTAGCTGCTTTGGCATGATCCCTGAAGCAGACCAAGGGAAGGTACTTCTGGATGACCCAGAGCAGGAGATCAGCACTATTGAGGGACAAGCTTTCCTGACAATACTTCAGCCTCCTATTCTCCCATCCTGAAGGCACTTCAGTGAACACTTTTGGCAAAGGAAAAGGAAATTCTTTGCAGGATGCCTTTAATCACACTAGTTCAGACAGGCCCAGATATTCATACCGGATAGTGCTCCAATACATAGCAGTGCCGCAAGAAATTCAGAGTAGCAGAACTAAATGTGTTAGTGAAACCTGAATGCTCACATGGTAACATACTGTGACCATGGAAAAATACAAATAAACAAGACCTGAACAAATCAAACGTTTGACCCTTAAAATACCCTGAAGACATTTCATAGTCAGGCTTCAACAAGAAAAAGAAAAAAAGAAAAAACTGAGAAAGTCAGTATAGCGTGAGATCATCAAGACAGTAATTTAACAGGAAAATCAGTCTTCAACACTTGGTCCAATTGCTACTGGATGACTCTTCCTTGAGAAGAGAACAAATCCATTCCTGTGTTTTGAGCAAATGTTCATCCTGGGTCAGCTGGTGGTGAGCAGCACAAGCCATCTATCCACTATCCTGACTCCAAGCACCATGGATCAGTGAATGGTTCACATCCATCCCTTCATGGGGAAAAAACACAACCAGTGGGATGCTTTCCCTTCCTTTACTCCACATTTTGACACTGGATGGAGTGAGTTCTGTTCCATTTCCTTCCCCAGGAAGGGCACTGTGTAACCTGCTTAGGAAGTCAAATAAAGAATGGTTGAACTACTAAATAGCATGGAGATATTTTGGCCCTCACATACTGCATTCATGTTTAAATATGACTAGACATTTCACAGAAGTATATATCCAAATATAGATACAGAAAGAACGGAAGGAAAAACAAAGCAAAAGCCCAGTCTCAATATCTCTTTCCTAGGTCAGTTTTGGTTTTATTGATCCCATTCTTGAAGATAAAACTCAATTTCCTTTTGTCTACCGGATGACCCCAAAGCAAGAAACTGAGTACTTGGGCATTGTGAAGGTGCTCCTCTTTTTTGGCTGGACGTGGACAGGTCTCTTTGCTCCAGACACTGACAACGGGGAGAGATTCCTGAATGCCCTGGCTCCTTTGATGATCAGTCATGGAATCTGCATTGCCTTCACAAAAAGGCTGCCACAGAAAAGCATACACAGAATGTCTCGGCATGAAGTAGCTGTCAAGTGGGGGCAAGTGAATGTGGCTGTTTACTATGCAGACCCTTACTATCTCTCCTTTGCAATAGGCAACATCCTGGAAAAGGAAGAGTTTGGGTCGAAGGTCTGGATCATAACAAGCAGTCAGGACATAAATGAAAATTTGAAGCTGGATCCTGATGATTTCCTATTATTTCATGGTTCTTTTTCCTTCATCATGAAACACACAAAAAGGATGAAACATGACTACTTCCTTTCACGATCTATTGATATGTATTTCTTCTGGGACAATGCCTTTTCTTGTTCTTCTTCAGAGCATATTTTCTCCATGAGACCTTGGACTTCATGCACAGAGAAAGAGGATCTAGGGGCACTGTCCCAGGAGGTAGGTGAGAGTGCCCTGTCTCGAGACAGTTTCAGTACACACAGCAGCATCCAAGTCGTGGCGCATGCTGTAAATGCCGCATCTTCTTCCCGATCCAGGCAGACGTTGAGGATGGGTGAACGAAACAAGATGGAACATCAAAGGCTGCAGCCCTGGCAGGTATTTCCTTCTTTGCTTCTAACATCACAGGGAATGGAGAAAGACTAAAGAACTGGGCTCACACTATGTAAGAAACAACGACATACTGGGAGAGAGTAGGAGTGGGCAAGTCCAAAGACATGGTGTCCCTACAGTAGAAGTACTACCATAAGCATTTAAAACACCCCTTGAAATCCTCATGGATTTGGAGAGATACCATCTAGTTGCCGAAACATCTTTATTTGCTCAGGTTCTTGCAAAAATGTTGGGAAATCAATTGCAGGAAGTTTTGGATGATTCTGGTTTTCTGGGCACATTTCATCTGGTTTCTCCCTCAGAATTCATCACAAAGGATGACCTTCAGAGAACCAGAGAAAAGGGAAACATGAGCTTATTCTTGGTCTTTGCTCTATCAATAAATTTTGGTATTTCAAGCCCAATATTCCACTGGAATGCTTATTTATTTATCCATTTCTTTTTATTACATTTCTGTGGTGCTCCTAGCTGAAGTTCCTTGGGTTGTATACAACACTGTATAAAAACAAGAGAATCAACAGATACCAATATTAACTAGACTGAAGAAATAATAATTTTAAATAGCTAAAAAGAGCATTGATGTTGTAGTTTGTTGGGAAGTCGTGTCCAACCCATCGTGACCTCAGGGACAAAATTCCTCCAGGCCTGTCCTCCACCATCCCCCAGAGTCCACTTAAACTCACACCAACTGCTTCAGTGACTCCAACTAGCCACCTCATTCTCTGCCGCCCCTCTTTCTTGTGCCATCAATTGTTCCCAGCATTAGGGTCTTCTCCAGTGAGTCCTTCTTTCTCATTAGGTGGCCAAAGTATTTGAGTTTGATCTTCCATATCTGCCATTCTAAAGAGCAGTCAGGGTTGATCTCCTCTAGGACTGACCGGTTTGATCTCCTTGCAGTCCAAGGGGCTTGCAGGAGTCTTCTCCAGCAACAAAATTCCAAGTCTCAATTCTTTGGCACTCAGTCTTCCTTATTGTCCAGCTATGACAGCCACACATTACAACGAGGAATACCATAGCCTTGACCCTTTTGTTGGCAGGGTGATGTCTATGCTTTCTAGTATGTTGTTTACATTTGCCATAGCTTTCCTCTCAAGGAGAAAGAGTCTTTTAATTTCTTGGCTGTAGTCAGCATCTGCAGTGATCTTGGAGCCCAGGAAAATAAAATCTGTCACTACCTCCATTTCTTCCCCATCTATTTGCCAGGAAATGAGAGGACTGGATGCCATGATCTTAGTTTTCTTAATGTTGAGTTTCAAACCAACTTTTGCGCTCTCCTCTTTCACCCGCATCAAGAGGCTCTTTAGTTCCTCTCACTTTCTGCCATTAGAGTGGCACTTTCTCCCAGCAATCCTAATTCCAGCTTGTGATTCATCTAGCCTTGCCTTTAAATATCAGTTAAATAGGCAGGGTGGCAACATACAGACTTGCCAAACTCCTTTCTCAATTTTGAACCAATCAGTGGTTCTGTGTCCAGTTCTCACTGTTGCTTTTTGACCCGCATATAGGTTTCTCAAGAAACAAATAAGATGGACTTGTAGTCCCATATCAATAAAATCTTGCCACAATTTGTTGTGATCCACAAAATCAAAGGCTTTAGCATAGTCTAGCTTGTAGCATTTTGAGGATAACTTTGCTAGCATATGAAATGAGTGCAATGGTGTGGTAATTGAACATTATTTGGCATTGCCCCTCTTTGGAATTGGAATGTAAACTGACCTTTGTCAATCCTGTGGACCCTGTTGAGTTTTCCAAATTTGTTGGCATACTGAGTGTAGCACTTTTACTGCATCATCTTTATGGATTTAGAATAGCTCAGCTGGAATACTGTCATCTCCACTAGGTTTGTTGTTGCCCAGACTTCCTAAGGCCCATTTGACTTCATATTCCAGGGTCCTGGTTACCTGAAGGAGCGCTTGCATCCATATATGCCCAGCCGCCCCTTGAGATCGGCCGGGGAGGCCCTTCTCCATGAACCCTCCATGAAAGAAATTAGGAGGGTGGGTACTCGGAGGAGGGCTTTCTCTGCGGTGGCACCTAAGTTATGGAACGCGCTCCCCAGAGAGGTCCGCCTGGCGCCGTCGTTATTTGTTTTTCGGCGCCAGGTGAAGACCTTTTTATTCAAGCGGCATTTTAACTGTTAACATTATTGGTTTTATCTGGCCAGGGCGGCTTATTTTACACTGTACTGTTGTATTTTAATTTTATATTTATATTTTAATTTATATTATAATTATTTTAATTTATTGATGTGAGCCGCCCCGAGGCTTCGGTGAATGGGGCGGCATAAAAATGTTTTAATAAATAAATAAATAAATAAATAAATGCCTGGCTCAAGATCAGTGACAACCTCATCGTGGTTATCAGGGTCATTAAGCTCTTTCTTGTACAATTCTGTGTAATCTTGCCACCTCTTCTTAATTTCTTCTGCCTCTGTTAGGTCCTTGTCATTTTAGTCCTTTATCATGCCCATCTTTGCATGAAACATTCCCTTTATATCTCCAATTTTGTTGAAGAGATCTCTGGTCCTCCCTGTTCGATTGTTTTCTTCTATTTCTTTGCACTGTTCATTTAAGAAGGCATTCTTATCTCTTCTAGCTATTCTCTGGAATTCTGCATTCAATTGGGTGTATCTTTCACTTTCTTCCTTTCCTTTCATTTCACTTCCCTTCTTTCCTCAGTTATCTGTTATGCTTCCTCAGAAAGCCATTTTGCTTTCTTGCTTTTCTTTGGGGTGGCTTTAGTTTCTACCTCTTGTGCAGTGTTGCGAACCTCCACCCATAGTCCTTCAGGCACTTTGTCTATCAGACATAATTCCTTAAATCTGTTGATTGCCCCTTCTCTACATTCATCAGAAATATGATTTAGGTCATACATGAGCAGCCTAGTGCTTTTCCCTACTTTTTTCAATTTAGGCTTATATTTTGCAACAATAAGCTCATGATCAGAGCCTCAGTCAGCTCCTTGTTTTGTTTTTACTAACTGTATAGAGCTGCTCCATCTTTGGCTGCAGAACACATAGTCAATCTGATTTCTGTGTTGACCATATGGTGAGGTCCATGCATAGAGTCGTCTCTTGGATTGTTGGAAAAGTTTTTCCTATTACCAGTTTGTTCTCTTTAGAAAATTCTACCAGCATGTGACCTGCTTCCCTTTCTACTCCAAGGCCATGCTTGCCTGTTTTTCCAGTTATCTTTTGGCTTCCTACTTTAGCATTCCAATCCCTCATGATGATAAGGACATCATTTTTTGGTGTTATTTCCAGAAGGTGCTGTAAGCCTTCATTGAATTTGTCAACCTCAACTGCTTCAGCATTAGTGGTTACAACATAGACTTTGACTACTTTGATTTTGAATGGTGTGCCTTCGATTCGAACTGAGGTCATTCTGTCATTTTGAAGATTCTATCCCAGTACTGTGTTT
>NW_025335353.1:772065-773762 GCF_004798865.1 Varanus komodoensis
ATACTTGATGGTCATCTGAATTAAATTCACCCATTCCTGTCAATTTTAGTTTTCTGATTCCTTAGATGTTGATGCTCAGTCTTGTCATTTCTTGTTTGACTACGTCTAGCTTACCTTGATTCATAAATCTTTCATTCCAGGTTCCTATGGAGTATAGACCTTTATAGCAGTGGAGTCTCCTTTCACCACCAGATACATCCGCAACTGAGTTTCCTTTTGGCTTTGACCCAGTTGCTTTATTCTTTCTGGCATAACTAGTAAAAGCCCTTTGCTCTTCCCCAGTAGCACTTTGGACACTTTCTGACCTGAGGGGCTCATCTTCTGGCATCATATCTTTTTTGCCTTTTGGTAGTGTCCATGGGGTTTTCATGCAATGGTTACTGGAGTGGGTTGCCATTTCCTTCTCCAATGGATAATGTTTTATCAGAGCTCTCTGCTATGATCTGTCCATCTTGGGTGTCCCTTTACAACATAGCTCATAGCTACAGTGAGCCACACAAGTCACTTCTCAATGACAAGGCACTGATCAAATGAAGAGGAAAGAGCCTTAGAACACCATGAAAAGACAAGAAAAAAGAAACAGCCAAGAATAGAAGAAAGGCACCTGGATAATGATTTCAGGCTCCAGGATGGCCAGGGAAGTCTTTCCAGGCCCCCGCAAAGAGGATAGTTTTAACCTGGTGCCAAAAATGAGGCAACTGTCCCACCAAGAATCTTTCCATCTTGAAGGTGGTCAAGGCCCCATGCTGCAGGGTTTCATCTTCAACATGCTGTGTTGTTTTAAGAGAGTAACAGTAGTTGATCCTCCCTTCTTCCTATAGTTCCAAAGCTGTGATCTTTTCCCCAGTGTTGCTAAAGGACTACATGAAAGTATGACCATGGACGTCCACGATTAGGCTTGGCCTCTATAGTGTCTGCTTTACTCCATTGAATGTGCTTCTTGCTAAGATAGAGGCCCTGTGGGTGAGTGTTTCCCATGTCCATCAGATACTCAGCCATCTCATTCAGAAATGTTTTTTAACCTCTAAAGCCTTGCACAGCTTCACATGGCAAGAGCACCTTTCCCTGCTGGGGTTTAATTGGACATTGCACTAGACCTCTAGGACCTTCCTTCAAGTGAGAACGCCAAGGGAAGCCAAGAAAGTGGCAACAAGGGCATGACTTTCTCTGTAGTTGCCTCCAGTCTATGGAACAACCTCCATTTTGTGGCTGCTTAAAGAACCTCTTTGGATTCCCAGGTGCTTGAGTGTGATTACCAGTCCCATTGATTTGACAGAGTCATTCTTTTCTATTATTTGTTTTATCTATTTTTGATTTTTCAAATTATTTTAATGATTTTATGATATTATTGCATATTTTGTCTGTTCTGTGGATTGTTGTAGCTACTCAGAGAGCTTTGGCTTTGAGATGATATTCACATAAAATTGTAATAGCAATAACAATAGCAATAATGCTTGCCTTTTTGCATCAAGAAGTCAAACGCAGCATACTTCATGCTCCTCCTCTTCATTTTATCCATACAACAATCCTATGTAATAGGGTGATAATATGTGACTTGCCCCAAGTCCACAGGCAAGTTCTGTTGCTGAGTGGAGACCAGAACCCAGGTGATTTAAGTCTGACCCCAGCAGCACAAGTCCTGCCACTTGCTCAGGCTGCATCCTTGATCCATACAATGTTGCCTTCCTCCGCTCTCC
>NW_025335353.1:774851-776569 GCF_004798865.1 Varanus komodoensis
GCTTTCAGGGGCTTCCTGATTGTTTTTTGTCTTCAAAACCTTATCGTATTTTCTTGAAGTTCCTGTACCTTTGGTACACTTGTGAAGATGAAAGTCAGCTTCTCCATAAGCTTTTCTCACCATTTCCAAAATTTCTGATGCACTTTTACCCAATTTCACACAAAATGTTATCATGAATCACTGTTCCAAACTTACTTGCATTTTTCTTAATATGAGGTACTTGAACAAAGTGTCATCACAAAAAGGAATGTCTCGACTCTGACAAGGGTGGAATGAAACTGATCAGTTTCCTAATGTATCCCTGGCACCCCACCCCAAGTGACCTTGACCAGCTTCTCCCGTCAAAGCAAAGCCCTTCTTAAGTGTGAGAAATTCATTCTCTTTTTATTCTGGACATACTCATAGATATTGAAGTCTGGACTTCAGATGTGCTTTCTGATCAGGGTTGCACTGAGCAGTTATCAAAAGTCCTTATGGTGATGCTTTTCCCTGCCAACACTTCCATGTTTCCCCATAGTCTTGGCCATTTTTGAAGAAGAGAAATGGTGGAATCAGACAGTATAGCTGCAGGATTTCTTTTGCTTATCGTTGTCAAGTTTCCATATGGATTCACGTCAAGGGTCCTCTGGGGCTGGAGAGCAGTTAAGGGAGAGAAGTAGCCCTTTCAGTTGTGGCCTCTTGATTATAAAGTACCTTCTTAAGAAAGAGATTCTCTCTCCACCTTCCTTTCCAACACTTAAATGTTCTAATCAAAGCACTGGAAAGAAGTATATTGGTAGTGCCTTCACCCCACACTCAAAAGACCTGAAATGAGTAAATCTAGCCATCCATGCAACACAGGTGTCACTGGGACTAGGCCCTAGAGGTTCTTCCTAAGTCCAGGATTTAGTTCTATCAACCCAAACATTAACTTTTTCTAACGATGAGGCTTCTCTTTCTTGCCAGACAGCACCTCGTTCCAGATGTGTGGAGAACTGTAGTCCTGGCTATGTCCAGGAGGTCCAGGAAGGGAAGCCACCTTGCTGCTATGCTTGTAATCCATGTGCAGAGGAGACTGTCTCCAATGAGGAAGGTTTGTGTCCTTAGAGGAAAGGGGGTTGATTTATTTATTTCAAACTTTTATATGCTGTCCCTTATGCATGGCACATCAGAATGGCTTGCATTCATTAAAACAACCACAACAAAACAGCAATTTTAACATAATAAATAAAACTTAACTGAAATACAAATTAAATAAGTTAAATTAAAGCTACTGTTAAACATTAAATTTTAAATTTGTTTGTAAAATAACAGTTAAATAAAAAGTTTTAACATGGTGCCAAAAATAATATCAGCTTGACTCCTGGTGAATCTCCCTAGGGTGTGCATTCCATAATCTGGACCCTCCACAGAGAAGGCCCTCCTCTGAGTAGATATCCTTTTTCCCTCCTTCAGGGAGGGTTCTCGGAGCTGGGAATCACCTGCAGATCATGAGGGACATGAGTGCATCCAAGGGTTCCCTTGAGAATTAGATCAAAAAGCTGAGTCTGCATTGCAAATCTGTAATTTGTAATTGGAGGTTCTCTTGCTGAACCACCACCTACTCTGATGACGTGAGCAGAGGAGTTTTCTTTTCAGTTGTGGCACCATTCACATGAAATGCCCTAATCAGAAAGGCATAATTGCTGCCATAGTGCAGTCGTCCCAGTGCTGCAGTCAAAGGTGTCACATTGGGTTCT
>NW_025335353.1:776625-777749 GCF_004798865.1 Varanus komodoensis
ACACATTTGCTCCTCCTTGCTTGATTATGATTGGTCCATCAAGATCACGAGTGACTCATCGTCTCCCACAGTCAGGGATTCTGGAAGGTCCCAATGAGATATGATTCCTTGAGACCCTCCTACAGAGAGAAGCCACAAGTCAAGACTTCTCAGCTGTGTGTATTGCCTTTCCCAGGGAACATTTCCTTTCACCCTACAAGACAACATGATTGTTTCCTGACATATCCCACATCCCCATCTTCAGTACATATGAAAAGAACTCAGGCTACTCTGGATGCCCCATTGATGGCGGCAGTGCAGGAGTCACTTTCCTTCTTTTCAGATGCAAAGCACTGCAGAAGGTGTCCAGAAGAACTGCACCCAAACAAGGGCCATGACCGATGCATCCCCAAGGAGATAACCTTCCTGTCCTATGTGGAGCCTTTGGGAATCCTCCTATCTTCGTTTACCCTACTCTCTTCTGTATCCTCACTTGTGGTGTTAGGGATCTACATTATATGCCGAGACACTCCACTGGTCAAGGCCAACAACCGGGACCTCTCCTATGTCCTCTTGGTCTCCCTCCTGTTGTCCTTCTTGTCCTCCTTCCTGTTCATTGGCAGGCCCAGCAAAGCAACCTGCCTGCTCCGACAAACGACCTTCAGCATCATCTTCTCAGTGGCAGTTTCATCTGTGCTGGCCAAAACCATCACTGTGGTGCTGGCATTCCTGACCACCAAGCCAGGAAACAGGGTGAAGAGGTGGCTGGGGAGGAGTCTGTCCAGCTCCATTGCCCTTTCTTGTTCCAGTGTCCAGGCTGTCATCTGCTCCATCTGGCTGGGCATGGCTCCCCCTTTCCCTGACTCAGACATGCATTTACTGCCTGGACAGATCATTCTGCAATGCAATGAGGGCTCTGTGGCCATGTTCTACACTGCCCTTGGCTACATGGGCTTCCTGGCTACCATCTGCTTCATGGTGGCTTTCCTGGCCAGGAAGCTGCCTGGGACCTTCAATGAAGCCAAGCTGATCACCTTCAGCATGCTGGTCTTCTGCAGTGTCTGGGTGTCCTTTCTGCCCACCTATCTGACCATGAAAGGGAAATATACAGTGGCTGTGCAGGTCTTCTCCATGTTGGCCTCCAG
>NW_025335353.1:777996-779902 GCF_004798865.1 Varanus komodoensis
CCTGTGGGACCATGGTCCTTCCCCTGCCTGTTCTTCATGTTCTCCTCACAATCCACACTGGGAAAGTCAGTAACATTGGAATATTAATCTTTGCTGAAAGAACTCTTCAGTGACTCATATTCTTTTATTCACTGGGACCCATCTCCGAAGATGTTCCATCTGGAGGTTCTTTGTTTGGAAGGTCTGAAGTGCAAATCAGGCCAGGTTCTGCTTCTTCTCCCCCATCCAAGAGTGCTCACAAACATGTTTTTCTCCCTCTCTGTTCTGGATCCTGGGGGCACAGAATAGGTCCAGGAGCAGAGAGGAGGCTCCTGTCCCTTGGGATGATCCAAAACATGGTGATTTAATTTGATTGCAGCCAAAGCCCTGTAAACAACCCAAGAGTGTTTTTGAGAGTGATTAAAAAAACCTCAGAATGAACAGCCATGGCAGGCAAGCTCAGTGCATAATACACAGTGCATAATACACCTGTGGTTCTATCAAGGGCTCCGGATGAGGCAGGGAGAAAAAGAGTAGAGGCTTCTGGGAAGTTTCTCAAAGCCTTATTCGCTCAGGACTGAGTACAGCTGTTAGGGAGTGTCTTTCTTGAGAGCCAAAGGAAAGTTATGTGGCAAGATTGGCCTGGCTCACTGGATGAGCTGGTAATACAGCCATAGGAGCAGCCACCAGGGATCTCACGCAGACCAGGGGAGCTATGCTATTGCTGTTCCTGCTGCTTCTGCTGCTGCCTCACACAGCCTGTGAGAGAGGGGAGGTGGAGTGTCCCTGGAACCTGCTGGGTGAAGGAGCACTCCTGTATCACCGGCCAGGAGACTACCTGCTGAGTGGAGTCATTTCTTCCCAGTTTTTTCAGCAGCAGCAGCCTTACGTCTTTTTTGAGTCCCTGTTGAAAAGGGTTGAATGGTGAGTCCTGAGGATTCAATGCCTTCTGACCTGCACTGGAGTTTGCCACATCTTCCAGGATGACCATATTTCTTCTCCCTCTATCATCCCTAGGGATTCCAAGTCTGGGGTTTATCTCTTGTCTTCTCCAAAGGAAAATTGAGAGTTCTGTGAACACAAGGGCAGCATCCAAGACCACTTGCATTCCTATGCATGGTTATTGTTTGCATGGTTTCAGCCTGAAGGAGAAACGGCTTCTTGCTTTAACCCTTATGAGAAGACCCAGGCTGGAATCATGGTGGCATATCCTCAGGATTGGCTTCACCCTTGCAGCCATGGCAAAGCTTTCCTCTCCATTCCCAGTCTTCTTCCTTTTAGGAGCCCTCAAGCCATTTCTGGCTTACAGATACCTGCCCATTCTACTGTAGCAAATGTGGATGGATGAATTTGACTTCAGCTATTCTAAAGTAGGTAGAATCAATCCATTGTGGAACATTTGGGGAGAATTTGTGAAGGGGGGATGCTCAGGCAGAGTTCCTTGGTGTGAGAACCGAGGTCTTGGTTTCTAGCATTACCCCCCAATATTTAGGTGAGGGAGAGGGGTGTTTAGCCTTTGCAGTCCTTGCTTGACAAACTGTATGGGAAGAGATAAAGTAATTGGATTGGCCACAGTCTTGTACTATGGATGCAAGGACAAATGCTGTATCCAGGGACTGAAAAGAATGAAAACTTCAACCTTTTTCCTTGGTGAAAGGCAGCTCTGTCCTCTACCATTGCCTGCATGATTCTTTTGAGAGGATCTCTTGAAACAAGTGCTTCATTTTCTCCATCCAAATATCCCACCAATCAACATCACACAATGATCCTGATTTCTGTACTGATGAGAGAGAGAGGTTCTTCTCCATTCCTCCATCAAGGTCATGAGTCGCATGCTTGTGCCATATCTCCCCTTGCTTACATTTTTTTCAGTGCTAAGCCATACCAAATATTGCAACATCATATCATAGCAGAGCTGCTCCTTCCC
>NW_025335353.1:781139-782548 GCF_004798865.1 Varanus komodoensis
CATGCGTGGAACTGGTATTTCTTTTTCTTCTTCTTGGCTCAGAGACCCTCCCTGGATTTAAACAACCTAATTTAATGTCATCTGCAAATTGACATCTGCAAATGTCATCTGAAAATCTGCACATTACTCATTTCAAATTCTAAGTAATTCTGAAAAACTCATATCCCTCCATTGTGATAGTTGATCATTGATTCGAACATTAACTTTTTGATTGGTTAGCCCATTATCACTCCAAAAAAGGAGCTCTCCTTTCACTCCAGGATTGCCTTATTTGCTGAGAAGCTTGGGTGGAGGGCTTAGTCAACAGTTCTGGAAATTCAAAGAATTTCTGTGATTCCCCACCCAGTCTACAGGTAAAGAACTCTCGAAGGTAGTGAGACAGGAGGTCACTTTCTTATTCATTTACAGGAGAACATGTCCTTCTAACAGCCTCCCAACTGTAACTTTTTTCAGGACTACCAACACCCTACCTGGAGAACAGGTTAAAGAACTGGTCTGTAAGTTCTAGATGCTCTTGCATTTAGGTATTGGAGTTCCACTGGTGTTGCTTTAGGTATTGGAGTTCCACTGGTGTTGCATCACCTGTTTTATATTACAATTCTTTGAGAAATTGAGGATAGGGTCCATCTGCACCCAATCTCTTGTTAGAATCTACCCTACATTGTCTGCAGTGAAGAGACTGCAAAGAAAATCTTTCAACTTCTCCTGTTGTTGCTAGTTGCGAAGTCATGTCCAACCCATCGCCACCCCATGGACAACATTTCTCCAGGCCTTCCTGTCCTCCACCATCCCCCAGAGTCCACTTAAGCTCACCCCAACTGCTTCAGTGACTTCATCTAGCCACCTCATTCTCTTCTGTCCTTTTCTTTTTTTGCCATCAATTGTTCCCAGCAATAGGCTCTTCTCCAGGGAGTCCTTTCTTCTCATTAGGTGGCCAAAGTATTTGAGTTTCATCTTCAGTATCTGGACTTCTAAAGAGCAGTAAGGGTTGATCTCTTCTAGGACTGACTTGTTTGATCATCTTGCAGTCCAAGGGACTCGCAGGAATCTTCCCCAGCACCACTATTCAAAGGCCTCAATTCTTTGGTGCTCAGCCTTCCTTATGGTCCAACTTTCACAGGGAAAACTTGTTCAGGCAACCAGCAGTCCAGCTGTCTCCATTCCCAGGTTCTTGCTTTTGACGGACTAAATTTTTCATTGTTGCCTTGGTGTTATTTCAATTCACTTTTTGACAAGCTGATGTCTTTTATACTTTAAACGTATTAGAAATCTCAGTAGGATGACAGAATGAACAAACTATTTTTAGGTTACTTTCTGTTTCACAGCTTCCTCTTTTTGAGATACTGGAAAAGCTTGGCCTTCCTGTTTGCCATTCAGGAGGTCAACCAGAATCCCAGAATATTGCCCAA
>NW_025335353.1:782707-784425 GCF_004798865.1 Varanus komodoensis
CTTTCCATCCTTATTTCAACCATGTTGGGCATCTACAGGATCCCACGGGTAGGAATGGGCAGGGGAGACTGGCTTACTCTACATTCAACTCAGTATCAGATCAGTTCGCCTCCCTTTCCAAAGCACCTTTGTAAATTTATCCTTTGCATCATAGAAACAGAGCAAGTCAGAAGGTGCCTCCCTGACCATCTAGTTGGACCCCTGTCTCCAGTCGGCTCCTCTCACAACTAGCCCACCATGTGCATGTCTAGCCTATCCTTGTACAAGTATTGCAGGTGAGTCTGAGTTCTTTGAAACACGATTTAATAAGAAGGCAAAACCATCATTCACAATATCTACAATCTTTGCGTTTGGGAAGAGAACAAATCCCTTCCTGTATTTTGAACAAAGGTTAATCCTGGGTCAGCTGGTGGTGTGCACATAAATACATGTCAAGCCATCTCTCCAATACCCAGACTTCAAGTAAGAATGAATCAGTGAATGGTTCACATCCATCCATCCATTTATTCATGGTAAAAAAAGCAGCACCAGTGGGTTACTTTCCAATCCTCTTCTCCATTTTTGGACACAGGGTGGAGTGTTCCTTTGCCATCCCCAGGAAGGGCACCACATGTCCTGCTTGAGCAAATCAAATGAAGAATGGCTGAAATACTGAATGGCATGGTGACATTTTGGTCCTTGCATACTGCATTCATGTTTACATATGGCTTGACATTTCACAGAAATCTAATATATGTATATACAAAAAGAAATGGAAGAAAAAAAGCAAAGGCCAAGTCTCAATTTCTCTTTCCTAGATCAGTAATGGCTTCATAGATCCTCTTCTTGGTGAGAAAACTCAGTTTCCTTTTGTCTACAGAATGGCCCCAAAGCAAGAAACTGAGTATGTGGGCATAGTGAAGGTGCTCCTCTTTTTTGGATGGACGTGGATTGGTCTCTTTGCTCCAGACACTGACAATGGGGAGAGATTCCTGAATGCCCTGACCCCTTTGATGATCAGTCATGGAATCTGCATTGCTTTCACAAAAAAGGCTACCACGAAAAAGCATACACAAATGCCTGCACGTGAAGTAGCTGTCAAGTGGGGACAAGTGAATGTGGCTGTTTATTATGCAGACTCTTACTGTGGCTCCTTTGCAATAGGTAACATCCTGCAAAAGGAAGAATTTGGGTCTAAGGTCTGGATCATAACAAGCAGTCAGGATATAAATGCAAATCTGTTGCTGGATCCTGATGACTTTCTGTTATTTCATGGTTCTTTGTCCTTCGTCATGAAACCCACAAAAAGGATGAAACATGACTTTCTTTCACAATCTAATGATGTGTATTTCTTCTGGGACAATGCCTTTTCTTGTTCTTCTTCAGAGCATATTTTCTCCATGAGACCTTAGACTTCATGCACAGAGAAAGAAGATCTAGGGGCACTGTCCCAGGAGGTAGGTGAGAGAGCCCTGTCTCGAGACAGTTTCAGTACATACAGCAGCATCCAAGCTGTGGCCTATGCTTTAAATGCCACATCTTCTTCCCTATCCAAGTGGACATTGATGGTGGGTGCACAAGACAAGATGGAACATCAAAGGCTGCAGCCCTGGCAGGTATTTCCTTCTTTGCTTCTATCATCACTGGAAATGGAGAAAGACTTAGGAGCTGGGCTCACACTATGGAACAAATAACTGCATACTGGGAGAGGGTAGGAGTGGGCAGGTACAAAGAGATGA
>NW_025335353.1:786384-787495 GCF_004798865.1 Varanus komodoensis
TACATTTCCAACATCCATTTGACATATTTGGAAACATCTTAGCTAATCTATTTGGTGACAGATACCATCTATAAAACATTTTATACAGGTTTTCGTTATACAAAGTTCCTAATGTTATCAATCCTCCATCATTATCCAGAATGTCATCATATCATATGATCCCTTCAAATTTCAATGCATTTGGATACACAAGAGCTTCCATAGGTGAAAGCCATCTTGGTAATTCATTATACAATTTTGAATTTAACTCTTCCCACCCCAACATTAATGATTTCCTAATAGAGTAACTTAAGAAAGAGCCATGTAGTTTAGCCTTTTCATATCACATATCAGCATGCCAACCCATTTGCAAATCATGACCTTAAAGATATAAAATCCTCTCATTTCTTAAAGTTATCCATTCTTTTAGCCACATTAAAACAGAAACTTGAAAGTACAGCATCCAATCAGGGAAACCAAAGCCCCCATTCTCTTTAGCCTCCTGAAGTATTTTTAGTTTGATCCTTGGTTTCTTCTTGCTCCATAAATTTGTAAGTTTAAACATCAAAAAATCTTCTATCAATTTTTATGGGAATCATTTGAAATAGAAAGAAAAGCTTTGGTAATATATTCATTTTAACTAGTTCTATTCTCCCTGTAAGATAAATTCCCAAATACTTAACATTTTTAACGATCTGCAAGTCTACTTGTTCCACCAAAGTTTTTCTCTGTTCCTGTGTGAGACTTTTTACTGATCATTTCATCTTTTCTCTATCTATTTTCATCCCAGTAAACTCTCCATATTCTTCAATCCTTTGTAGGAGTTTAGGCGTTGTTACATCAATGTCTATTGCCACTTCTTCATTTTCCAGATCCAAGGTCTCTGCCAAACTGGCAATCATTAATTCCCATAGGTCCTCATTCTTTCCTTTGGGTATATTCTGGAATCTCAAATAATTAGATGCTTTCTCCATCTCTAATATAGCTAGCGAATCTCATCATGACTTGTTAGTTTGCTTTATTCATTGTGTTTCTTTGTCTACTGTTTCAATTTTATCATGTGCTTGTTGTATTTTTTTGTGTATTCTGTGCAGTTTTAAGTCAAACATCTGCCAGTTGATACATCCTTTAA
>NW_025335353.1:787793-791801 GCF_004798865.1 Varanus komodoensis
GCTCTGAAGAAGAACAAGAAAAGGCATTGTCCCAGAAGAAATACACATCAGTAGATTGTGGAAGCATCGCAATAGAGACTGTTCCATTAGGTTGAAAGAATCTTGCACTTCTGACCACAAGTGGGACCCTCACCAGAGAGGAGGTCTGAGAGAGGAAGAGCCAATGATTAGGATATTCTTGTGAGTTGGTTACTAAGGTGCAAGGAAGAAGCACAAAAAGTTTTTAGACCCTCCCAGATACATTGCAGAATAGCTCAATATGGTGATCAATGTCCACTGAGCAAGAGGGATGCTTTCAGGGGGTGATCATTTTTTCTTCTTCAATACATTTTATTAAATTGCCAAAAACAATGCAATTAATAAAATAACAGCAAACATAATTAATCATTACTAAAAGCATAATTAAACAATACAAAAATACCTCCACCAAGACCAACAAATCAAGTCACTTAATCTAAGATCATGTATTCATTCAGGTTGCCCCACTTTCCTTCCAGAACTGCATTGATTCTTGGGGTGGTTCACACCCCTTTCCTTTTATTAAATCTTATTCAATAAAAGGTCTTCAAAGTTGTTTGCATTTCTTAAAAACTTTTTCCCATTGAAATTATAAGTTAACATATTTCAGATGTCTTTCTATCAGTCAACTATTTCATTTTCCCAATTCCATGCTATTATTAATCTTTTTTTGAGGGGGTGTCATGACAACTCCATATTGTATAGTGCAGGAAAAGCAGGGCATGGTGAAGAGTTCAGAATGGAATGTAACTGCATTTCCAAACAAAGAAAGAGCAAGAAAAACATTTCTCTCCTCCATGACTTGTGGGGCTCACCCATCCACATTCATGGTCACCTAACTTAGGGTCAGAGCTCTTCCTCTTCCCCACAAATAAGATTTGATGCCTTGACAGGCTTGGTTATTGGGCAATATTCAAGTGGAATCCATCTATCCATCAAGCAGCCATGGATTCAGAGGCCAACATTAGCACATGTGGGAGGCATTGCATTCTTGCTTTCTGGGACATTCAGAACTGAAAAACGAAGAGTGGTTGTCCCAGGGCTCCTCTGCCCATGTGCATGTCTTAGGCTGAAGTGGGAGGCAAAGCACACAGAGAAGGGCACTTGCCTGGTGAGAACTTTGAGGTGAATTGAGATTTTCCCATAAGGGAAGACAGAAAGAGCGGAGGTGAGGGAAGAGGACCATGCATCCAGGAGGCCCACAGGATGGCAGGTGGCAGGAAATGTGCTAGCATTCAATGGGGCCTTGCATCTGCTTCCTGCAAGAAGCCCTCTCACTTCCCTGCAATGGCTCTGCTCTTAGGATATCCCTGAAGCTGAGATCTCCAAAAAGCTCTTCTCCAGAAGCTTTCAGCTTTGTCTCCCAGTAGCCTCAGTCTGCATGGCCACTGCTCAGGAATCCTGGAGTGCAAAACTGAAACATCTGAACCACATCATTTTGTGGAAGCTTCCTTAGTGTGCAGAACACTCTTTTCATTCATCTCCAGAATGCTGGGGGAGAAGGAGGAGATTGCAAGAACCTGTCTCTATTGGTCCATATGACCTTAGCTGAATGCAAAAAACCAATTTGTTGTAACGGCCACCCAGATGGATGGATAAAATAAGCAAGACCTGAAGGGAGCAGAGCACAAAGGGGATACATTGATGACTGCACTCTGGACAGTCTTCCCAATGTTCTTACTTGAATGCCAGGGACTGCTGGCAGTGCCCCTCTTTGGAGCCATATGTAGTGGATATTTGGGCTGCTGCTGGGGTACAGAAGAGGGATCCTGCTTGTACAGCAGGTGGGGATGCATTCCTACTGTGCAACCTTCAAAGATTGGGCACGGTCAGCAGGATCGTGGAGCCAGGATCCAAGAGTACTTGAATCCAGGGAAGGGCTGTATTATTATGCAGACATGTGCACTGGCCTAACCCATGTCATAGGAATGTGAGGGAGACATGAAAATAAGAGAGGGGAAGGATGTTGGCTTCTCTTGGGGAAAGCCAATGCAGGATATAAAACTTGGCAGTGAAGAAATTCCTAGAGGACCACATGTCCCCTGTCTGTGGGTCCTGTCTCCAATGATGTTCCTTCTCCAGGCTCTTTTCCTTGAAGGACTTCAATACAGGTCAGGCCAAATCCCCCTCCCCATCCTCCATTTCCAAAAGATGTGGTCACATCCACACTTGTCCTCCAATATCTGTTTCTGTCTCCCTGTCCTGGACTCAGGGAACACAGAAGTGGTCCAGGAGCGGAGAGGAGGCTTTTGTCCTTTGGGATGTTCACAGACATGGTTACTAGCTTCGACTCCTGAGAAAGCCCTGGAGAAATCCTTGAGATTGCTTCTGAGAGTAAACAACAAAACCTCAAAATCAAGACTCACATCAGGCAAGCACTTGTTCTGTGCTTAGAAGCTCAGTACATAAAATGTCTGTGGTGCTGTAGAGGGCAGTGGATGAGTACTAGAGTAGGGAAGAAGATAAAGGGGAAAAGCCTCTGGGAAGTGACTCAAAGTCTGCTTTGCTCAGGACAGAGTGTAGCTGTAAGGGAGTTTCTTTTATATTCAAGTGCCACACCAGCCAAGGGCTAAAGAAAAGCCATGTAGCAAGAGTTTTTTGGCTCTCTGGATGAGCTGGGAATGCAGGTGAGAGGAGCAGCCGCCAGGGATCTTCTGCAGTCCAGGCGAACCATGATCCTGCTGCTCCTGCTCCTTCTGCTGCTGCCTCACACAGCCTGTGAGGGAGGGGAGGTGGAGTGTCTCTGGAACATCCTGGGTGATGGGGCATTCCTGTATCAGCGGCCAGGAGACTACCTGCTGAGCGGAGTCATTTCTTCCCAGTTTTTTCAGCAGCAGCAGCAGCAGCCTTATGTGTTTTTTGAGTCCCCCTTGAACAGGGTTGAATGGTGAGTCTGGGGGCTTCAATGTTTCCTCACCTGCACTCAAGTTTTCTGCATCTCCTAAGACTACCCACATTTCTGCTCCTCTCATCATCCTTTGGAATTCCCAGCCTAGACTTTTTCTGCTTGTCTTCTCCAAAGGAAAATTGAGAGCTAAATCTCCATGAGAAGACCAAGGCTGGAGCCATTGTAGCATTTCCTTAGGGGTGGTCTCAACCCTGCAGCCATGGCAAAGTTTCCCTCTCTATTCCCAGCCTTATTGCTGTTAGGAGCCCTCACGTCATCTATGACTTACACATATCTGCCCATTCTACAGTAGCAAATGTAGCTTGATGAACTTGGCTTCAGCTACTCTAAAGTAGGTAGAATCAAATGCATTGTGGAACCGTTAGGAAGAAGTTGTGAAGGGGGAATGCTCAGGCAGAGTTCCTTGGTGTGAGAACCAGGCGGTTACTTTCTAGAATTAGGCCCAAATATTTTGGGGAGGGAGATGGGTGTTTAGTCTTTGCAGTCCTTGCTTGACATACTGTATGGGAATATATCAACTAAATAAATGGACCACAAACTTGTTCTACTGATGCAAGGACAAATGCTACATTCAGGGCTTCAAAGCCACCCTGTGTCCTTGGGGAAAGGCAGGTGTGTGCTCTATCCTGTTTGCAAGATTAGTATGAGAAAAAGTATTTAAGATAATTTCCCGTTGGACAATGAGTGTGCATTGTAAGTGCCAAGTATTTTATGGAACTCTTCTGGAATTGTTTGAATTTGAACACTTCTCTAAAACTTGCACTCTGCTTTTCTGCATCATGTGGCTGCTGTTGTTACGCTGTTGTTCTGTGCCATCAAGCTGTTTTTAATTTATCCCCATTGATAAATGCGTGCCCTTCAAAGTGTTTCCTCCATGAAAGTCTTGCTCAGCTCTTGGAAACTCAAGTCCCTGTCTTCTTTTGTGGAGTCAATCCAGCTCATTTGTGGATTCCTCTTCTTCTGCCTTTGACTTTCCCTAGCAAAATTGTCTTCTTGTGGGCACCTTGCCTTCTCATGATGTGCTCTAAGTATGACCACCTCAGCTGTTTGTGTGTGTGTTCCTTATAGGGCATGCTCTGCTT
>NW_025335353.1:791902-793790 GCF_004798865.1 Varanus komodoensis
GTCAGCAGTACAATTGTTTGTATTGATCTTGGCCTTGCTTTTCAGTGATTTTTTTTACACATAATGAAAAGAAGTACAACCGTGATGAATAAGACTTAAGCAGTGCTCTGCCAGCATTTGCTTTACAGTGTAGTCAACCAGATGCTACAGAGAAATCCAAGAGTAGAAGGGACCAATGGCACTCTTCTCCCTTGATGTCTCATGTATACATGATGTATTCATCCATGTATTTTTTGCTCTAGGAGACAGCAATCTCTCAAATCCCCTTGATTAATCATTCTCCTCCTCCTTCCTATGAATAATACAATTATTACATTGCATTTATATCCCACCATTGGTTATCAAGGATCTCTTCTTTTCATTATGGCTGAGAGGCAGTGACTGGTCAAAAGCTTCCAAGCGAGTTTCATCCCCAGGTGGGCACATTCTTCTGGAACCTCAGTCCAGCACTCTGAACCATGACCCCACACCAGCTCTCAGCCATCCAAATGGGTGGCCGGCACTACCTCCAGTGCAAGTCAATGCAATAGTTTAATGCTGGGCCCTACAAGTAGCTCCTTCTATCCATTCCAAATATCCCACCAATGAGCTTCACAGGATGATCCCAATGTCTGTAGCTATGGAGAGGAGAGAAATTTTCCTCCCTTTCTCCACTTGTGTGTCTCTCTCAGGGCCCCACTTCCTTACATTTTTCCCCCATGATGAACAGTTCCAAATATTGCAATGTCTCATCATAGCAGATTTGCTCCTTTCACTTAACCATGTGGCTGCTCTTTTCTGCTCCTTTTCCACATCTATGGTATCCTTTCTTTTGGGCCAGAAATGCATGCAATAACTGAAGTGAGGTCATACTATAGATTTGCTTATGGACAGAAAAATATTGATAAGTTCATTCTCAATTCCTTCAGTAGTGATATCCAACATGGTATTGGACTGTCACAGTAGCTGCCCAATATTTCTGTTTTACACCAGTACCCAGAAGCTCTTTCAAGGTCCATCAGCACCAGGTCAGTTGAATCCACTTATGTGTAGATATGGTATTTTGTTTCCATCATCATCATTATTGTCATCGTCCTCCTCCTCCTCCACCTCTTCTTGCCTCAGTGTCCATCACTGGATTTAAATGGCCTAAATAATTTAACATCATCTGCAAACTGGCCACACATTGCTCACATCAAATTCCAAATAATTATGAACAATTCATACCCCTCCATTGGGATGGTCGATCATTTATTCTGACAGTCACCTTTTGACTGCTTAGCCCATTATCTTCAGAAGAGGGCCTCTCCTTTCATTCCAGGATTGCTTCATTTGCTGAGGAACTTGGGTGAAGGGCTTTGTCAACAGTTTTGGAAATTCAAGGAATTTCTGTGATTTCCCAACCAGTCTACAGGTGAAGAACTCTCAGAGGTAGTGAGAAAGGGGGTTTCTTTCTGATTCATTTTCCATCTTTTCTCATGTTTGCTTCAGAATCTCAGGCGGTTTTTCTGAACCATTATTCCAGGTAGAAGAATCAGCTCAGCTTGAAACTCAGAAAACATTGGAAAAGAATTCCTTCAGCTTCTCTGTGATCCTGTTATCCTCCTTTAGACAGGAGACCTCGATCTATCAAACAGCAGTCCAACTGACTCCATTTCTGAGTTCCTGCTTTTGATGGACTTAATGAATTCTTCATTGTTGCCTTGGTGCTATTTTAAAAAAAGTTGTGGCATGTTGCTGTCCTTTTTAGTATAAAATCTATTAGAAATCTAAGTAGAATGACCAATTTTCTCTTTTGCAGTTTCCTTCTTCTGAGATACTGGCACATCTTGGCCTTCCTATTTGCCATTCAGGAGGTCAACCAGAATCCCAGAATATTGCCCAACATCACTCTGGGCTACAGCATCTA
>NW_025335353.1:794766-795959 GCF_004798865.1 Varanus komodoensis
TGTGGCCTCAGCAACAAAAGGACTTGATGTTGTTGGAGTGCCCTGTGCCTTCTGGAACCTGCTTCTGGGAACTCTGCCCATCACCTTGCTCCTGCTCCTGCTTCTGGACCATGCCCGGCTTCACCTGCTCCAGTTTTTGCTCCAGTCCCAGATATCTGCTTCTCCTCGGCTTGTCTCTCTGGCTTCTGACTCCTGACTGGCATTGACTGCTCTGCTCTATTTGGATTGGCTTACCTTGCTCTTCTGTTACCCACCCTGATCTCTGGACTGCCTATGATTTCGAATGCACCTATATATTGTACTGGTTGTCTGGGTCCTGGTGCCCTGACCTGACACCCAGCCACCCATGCCCCAGACACTGACAAGGGGACAGGAGCCACTGCATTGCAGGATGCACAGCTAGGTAGGATACATGCCAAGGTAAGATACACAGCAAGGCAAGATACACGAGGAGCAGGAACCAGATGCAGCAAGGCTCTAGCAAGATGCAGAAGCTGAACAAGAGCTCACAGGAAGCCTTGTCTTCCTGAGGCAACATGGTCAGGCAAGAGGCAGACACAACAGCCAGGCAACATGGAAAGGCAGGACACACAGCAGGGTCCAGGATCAAGGACAGTCAGGCAAGGTACAGGCACAGCGAAACACAGGAGGACCTGTGCTGCTGAGGCAACATGGCAAGGCAGGAAACACAGCAGGGTCAGAAGCAGGCACTACAGAAAACAGGAAGCCCTGTGCTGCTGAGCCTCGTTCTGGAGCATAGAGCTTGCTCTTATAGAGCTCTTCCCCAAGGACTCCCAGCTGGCACTTCTCAGTAGACTGGGAAATCTAGAAGGGCCTGGGACCCATCCTGCAAATGTGGTTGCTCTGGTTTCTGGCCACCAGAGCAGCCCAAATCCTGACATGCAAGGTCATAGAAGCCATCAAAGAGAAGGGCTATTGGAGGTGAGCAGGAAAGGAGAGCTACACTACCCAGATACAAGCTGTCCTGGCTGAACCTCTCTTACCCAGAAGCTTTGCACTTCTGTTGTCAATGCTGGAAGAGCAGAAGGAACTTGGAGGTGTTTGCTTCTGTCTGTTCTCTGCAGGATGGCTCTAATCCTCCTAGTTTTCAGGGCTCTGGGTATTTATAGCAGATCACACTCCAGCACAAATATAAAATGAATGGAACAAAGATAAATGTGTCAGGTGGCAAA
>NW_025335353.1:795983-797000 GCF_004798865.1 Varanus komodoensis
CAACAACACACACACATTCATCATTGGGCTTCATCTGTAAAAACACAAACAGATCCATGACTGCTGTGTTAGACTATCATCAGCTTAGTCATTTAAAATGGTAACCAATCTCCATCACTTGGCTTGATTTCCACGAGATGAACTTTCATTGGAGAAGTGAATACATCCATTCATGTATCTTGAACAACTATTCATCCTAGGTATGCTGGTGCTTATGCCCATAAATGGCTTATGCCATTCTGTCTAACAATTGCCCTGACCACACTTTTTTTGCGAAAGTGAATGCTTGTCATTAATTCCTATAGGAAAAGGAAAAATGCCATCTTTCAGATGCTTTCCCTTCTCCCCCTCCCCTCCCCTTTTTGACACTGCATAGGTTGGACTGGGTCCTCTTGCCATCCTCCAAGAAGGGAAGCACTTTAACTGCTTAAGCAAATCAAAGGAAGAATGTCTGAAGGACCAGGAAGTCTTCAGATATCTTGGCCCTCTTCTGCCAAGCACTGTGCTCATGCTTAGACAGTGTTAGACATTTCACAGCAATCTTTACCCTGAAAGAAAACAGCAGGAAAAGCAAAAGCAAAACAACCTCTCTCTCTCTCTTTCTTAGATCAGTTATGGCTTTATTGATCCTGCTCTTGAAGATAAAACTCAGTTTCCATTTGTCTACTGGGTGGCCCCAGAGGAAGAATCCCTGCACTTCAGCATTGTCCAGCTGCTCCTCTTGTTTGGGTGGAGGTGGATCGGTCTCTTTGCCCCGGACACTGACAATGGGGAGAGGTTCCTGAAGGCCCTGACCCCTTTGATGATCAGTCATGGAATCTGCATTGCCTTCACAAAAAGGATGCCACGGAAAAGCATACACAGAATGTCTCGGCGTGAAGTAGCCGTCGAGTGGGGGCAAGTGAATGTGGCTGTTTACTATGCAGACTCTTACTACGGCTGCTTTGCAATACGCAACATACTGGAAAGGGAAGCGTTTGGGTCGAAGGTCTGGATCATAACAAGTACTCTGTACAC
>NW_025335353.1:797184-800394 GCF_004798865.1 Varanus komodoensis
GGACTAAGTGCACAGAGAAAGCGGAACTGGAAAGGCTGTCCCAGGAGGAAGTTGAGAGAGCCCTGTCTCAAGACAGCTTCAGCACTTACAGCAGCGTCCAGGTTGTGGCTCATGCCTTACATGCCACATCTTCATCCCAATCCAGGCACACATTGAGGTTGGGTGGAGGAGACAGGTTGGAACATCAAAGACTGCATTCATGGCAGGTACTTTCTTTTCTGTTTCCAGCATCACTGAGGATGAGGAAAGACATTGGAACTGGGCTCACACAATGTGTATGGCATTGTTCCCTTCCCGGATTGCCTGGTTCTTCCTCATTAGTCCACTGAGGGTGGCTGGATGGCTTGAGTAGCTCTTACAGTTGCTCCTCTTTCCAGAGAATTCTATGGTATTTGCCCACTAGAATTGGAAACCATGGGCCTGGCTTCAGACAACACAACAAGCCATGGTGCTATGAGCAAACAATAGGAAAAGACACTGGTTCTTACCATGGATAATCATGGCTTGTCAAGTTGTCTGAACCCAGCCAAGGCAACCCATGTTACAGCCTATCATCTTGCCTGTTGCATGGAAGTGCAGAGCTCGTCTTCTTGTCTCCTGAAGTAGCTCATTGAGGCAATTATTTTGAATGGTTCCCAGATTATTCATCCATTTTCCTGGAAATGGATCCCTGAAACCCTCAAGAACTCATTATCATTTGCTTTGCAAAGCCCTTGGACAAGGAAAGACTTTGCCTGCTAGGTGTACTTTAGATTGTTCTTGTAGGAGATGAAGTTTGACAGTCTAATGCCTCCAGTAGTCCATCCTGAGGGATCGTTTGTCATTATTCTCCTGAGGACATGGACTAAATGGTTGTGGTGAAGCATCTTATTAGTTTCCCTGCTAAACATTTCCCCTTCTGACTAATAAAAACTAGTGGGAGACTAGGACTGGTATGTCCAGAGTGTACAATGCATGCTCATACAAAGTGGTGGTATCTTCTGCATTTAAAGAAGCAGTAACACCACAACTGTTTCAGAAATCCCTCCCAGATCTTATGGATTTGGATCCCTGCCCCTACTTACAGATGCCTCCTTTTTGGCTCAGCTTCTCGAGAAGGTAGTGGCAGATCATTTGTAGTCAGGATACTGGTTGTCAGGACCCATTTCATCTGGTTTCTACAAAGGCTCATGAGTCTACAGATGACATGCAGCTGCATTTCCTTGTGAATTCTGCATCATGGCCATCCTTTGATACATGAAAGTGTGGCCATGGATGTCCTTGACCAGGGCTTGGACTTCATATCTGCCCTGCTCCATTGTGTGTGTGATTCTTGCTAAGAGAGAGGCCTTGTGGAAGAGTGGTTCCCATGCCCATGAAATATGTATGCATCTCATTTCTAAACCTATTTCAACCCATAATGCCTTGCAACACTCAACTCCACAATACCTGTCAGCGCACTTCCCTCAGCCATGATCCATTTGCACACTACTCGACCTCTCAGGCCTTCCTCCTCCAGGGAAGCTCAGAGGATGACAACAAGGAGGAGAGCTTTCTCCGAGGTGGACCCCCATTTCTGCACTGTGCTCCTGCTGGCACCAGACTGACATCTTTGGGGCCAAGCTCACATGGCCATTTAAGCAGAGCCTTGAGGCACATACTTGCTACTCAGGAGCTTGAAGGGGGTTGCCCTGTGCTTGACAGAATTAGCAAAGAAAGAATAATTCTTTGCTAATGTTTGTTTCAGCAATTTTCTTTTTAAAGGTTTTTTCTGACTTCATAACATAGAAACACAGAAACAGAGCGAGTCAGAAGGGGTCTCCTGGGCCATCTAATCTGCCCCCAGGTCCAGCTGGCTCCACTCATGACATGCCTTCCATGTGCATGTCCATGGACAATAAGAACAGCTACTCCTGTCTTTTCCTCCCAGAAATCCAAGGCAGCACAAATGCTGTTTTTCCTCTTCACTTCATCCTCACAACAATCCTATGTGGTAGGTGAAGGTGAGAGTGAATGACCTGCCCCAAGTGAGTTTTATTGCTGGGTGGGGACCAGAACCCAGGTGACCAAAGTCCCACTCCAACAGCACAAGCCTTGACCCTGCCAGGCTGGTCATGATCCATATGGAGAAGCCTCTCCTAGACCAGAGCTATGCAGGTATTAGTCTTTATAGAGGAGCATCTTGTGGCCTTGGCAGATCATAGCTGGTTAGAACTCAGAGTTAGGATAGGAAGAATGTGGAATGGTCCTTCTTACTTTCATGCTTTTCCCTCCATCCTTCTAGTTTCATGCGTTCTTAAGAGAAACCCAGCTTTCCAATATTTCTGTGGAAGGACTGTATTTTGATGAGAATGGGGAGCTCAAAACTGGCTTTGACATTGTGAATTGGGTGCTGTTTCCCAATGACACATGTGGTCGAGTTACAGTTGGGAGTGTGAAGAGAGATGCCTCCCCTGATGTAAAGCTCACACTCAAGGAGGAAGCCATCATGTGGTCCCAGCATTTCAAGGAGGTGGGGAAAAAACTTTGTGTCTTACTCATTGTTTGTGGTGTCTGTTAAAATCTATGAATCTGTGGGATAATCCATACAAGGCATTTTGGGGAATCCAGTGCACACTTGTCTGGGAAAGGAAGTTCCAGTGAGCAGAAAAGACTTGTTCTTGTGTGAACGATTGCAGGATTGCCTTGCCAAGGGAACCTTCTTCTAGCAGTGCAGGCCAGTGAGAGTTTAATGCTCCCAAGCCTTCCTGTTTTGGAATTTTTGCACTGGTTTCCCTGTACACTTAAGGCAGCATGAAGAGAATCCTCCAGCTGATCTCCACGTCTAATCCACACCAAGAAAGTGTGAGGAATCTCTTTGGGGTGAGAATCAGTTGGATTAATTGAGCTCAGTTCCCTGCACTCTGGCCCACGTCCCACAGCCATGGGTCTGAGTGTCTTCCAAGTGCACCTGGGTTCCCCTTATGCATTCCAGGAATCAAGTCCTGTGTGCCAATGCATGAGGCTCTTCCATACTTCATGTCAACTGTGGCAACCTTTGCTTGTGCAGCTGCATGAGACACAGACGAAGGTTGCCAGTTGTGCAGCTGGGATTCCATGAGAGTCCCAGGACTTTCTCTCTGATTGGCTTGCTTCCCACACCTGAGCTGAGAGTGCAAGGCAGTCCACAAATGACAATGGGATGGATTCCTCAGAGCTTCTATGCATCTCTGCATATCAGTCCTTTTTTTT
>NW_025335353.1:800849-808444 GCF_004798865.1 Varanus komodoensis
TGGTCTTTGTGCACAGAATTATGTACTTGGCATACCTGAAGCAAGGATGCTGCTAGCATTCCCAAGTATTCTTGGACTTGATCTCAGCCCAGCTTGCTTCCTGGCCCAGGCTGAATGCAGCAAGCATCAGAAATGATTTGTGTATTAAAAAGGTGAGCAAATACCCCAGAGGGGCTTCTCTGCCATGCTGCCTTTCAAATGTAAACCTTTCCTAAATGAATAAATCCATCCATTCCTTCAACATGCTTGTCACTGAAACTAGGACACAGGCGTCCTTCCCACCACCAGGATTTTGTTCCACCAATCCAAATACTAATAATTTCTCATGATACTCCTTTTCTTTGTTTCCAGGCCAAACCTTCTTCCAGGTGTGTTGAGAGGTGTCACCCTGGATCTGCCATGGAGGTCCAGGAAGGAAAGCCCCCCTGCTGCTACGCTTGCACTCCATGTGCAGAGGGAACAATCTCCACTCAGGAAGGTGGGTACCCTCTGAGGAAAGGGTGTCCCTTCAAGAACTAGGGCAAATAGGCTGATTCTGTTCATGCTATACATTTTCAATTGGAGGCTGTCTTGCAGAAACCCCACCTGAATTTGGCAAAGGAAGTCTGAGCAGAAGAAGGGTCTTTTCTGTTGAGGCCCCCGACTCAAGGAATACCATACCCAGCAGGTACACCTGCTACCAAAATGGTATCCTCCCAGTGCCTGGTGGAGATTTACCAAGCTGTTGCATAAGTCCCTAGCTGAAGGATAACCCTTCATTTTATTTTAATTGTGAGAAACGTATCTTCTTCTCTGGTTTAGCATTCTTGCAGTTCAAGAATCTCTTGGATGTGCACTGACATAAAAATATTCAAAATAAAGTCCATCCATCAATCAATCATCCTAATATTTCTCTTTTTCAAATCCTTTTTGAATGTATCCTCACAAGATACAGTAAGAAAGAAAAGGTAATACAGAAAAGGAAGGTGCCAGGGGTCAATCCAGAAATATAGCATGTGACATCAACTTTAAAACTTCATAAAAAAGCAAAAAACCCCATTGGCCTTAATCCTATCAAAACAATGCAATTCTCAATCAAAATGTGTCTAGTCTATTGCTTTAACTTTAAAGTAGAAATTGCTGACATTTATACAAACCATATTTTCTTTAACAGTTCATTAAGTTACTCATAATAGACGGTCCATCCCTGAGTCAATTCTTTGACTGGCCTTCTGTCAATAAAGTTAATTTCTCTATTGTTGCATAGTCAGCTAACTTGTTCTTCCACTCCTTGACAGCTGGACAGTCTTCAGCTTTTCACTTTGAAGAAATTACTACTCTTGACACTGGTGTCATGCATATAATAATTAATTGTGTCATAGTCTTTGGGATAGTCCCTGGTGCAGTACGCAATAGTATATTCTTAGCATTCATTGGAAAGTCCATTTTAAGTATTTTCTGCATTTCCATGTGCATCTGCTTCCAAAATCGTTTATTTCTTTCACATGTTCATCACATATGATGGAAAATTCCATCTTTCTTTTTACATTCCAACATTTTCCAGGGTTAATATTCTAGCAATTAATAAATTCTATTTTGGTGTGAACACACTTTGAATTTGGGACAACATCTAGTTGGTACACAATGCCCCTCATTCTCTTATGCCCCTGCAGTTTGACTGCACAAACACCCTTCCAACCCTTTGTGCAATGGAGTTCACCACCTATAAAGTGTTTTGTTGTTAGTCGCGGAGTTGTGCCCCATCCATTGCGACCCCATGGACAACATTCCTCCAGGCTCTCCTGTTCTGCACCATCCCTCGAACTCCACCCAAGCTTACACCCATATTAAAGTGCTACTTTATCAGAATTCCCATTGGAATCCCAAACTGGGCAGGGATGCTTTTTCCTGGTTCAGGATGCTCAAGGGAGTTCTTATTTGGAACCCTGAGGGCCTACCCCATGCCAGAAATAAGTGCTTTCCCCACTTCCAAATGGGTCTAGTTTACGAAACTGATTCAGGGAAGGCACAGTGAGGTACTGGGTACTGCCCTGAGGACCCTCCCTGACTCCAGTCTTGACAACCTCCATGATTCCCTATGTAAAGTGGGTTTGTAAATTTGACTTGATGGTCATACCCAGGAGCAGGAGGCAGCTTCAGCACACATGTCCCCCACCACAAATCACAATCAAAGCAGGCCCATCCTGGCCCATCTACATTACATACAGAATGTGAGCACTATTTATTTTTATTTATTTTTCAATTTATATCCTGCCTTTTTCCTACAAAGGGCTCAAGGCAGCTTACATCATTCTCCTCCTCCATCTTATCCTCACAACAACAACCCTGTGAGGTGGGTTGGGCTGAGAGTCTGTGACTGGCCCAAAGTCACCCAGTTGGCTCCGTTGCTGAGCTGGGACTAGAACCCAGATCATCTGAGTCCCAGTCCCGTGCTCTTAACCACTACACCACACTGGCTCTCACTAATTTCCTGGTTCCACTAATTTCCTGGTTCAAATGACACCCCACAAGCTCTGCTTCTTTGCACATGATTGGACAAGTCTCTCTTTGAAATTGTGAGACCTACCATGATATGAAGACTTCTGTTTGTAATGAGCTTTGATTTGGGGGCAAGCAGGCAAAGCTTCCTTGGAGGGAAAGGGAGCAAAGTATTTAGCAAAACATTTCATCAGAGGGAAAAGTTAAGGTAGGATGATGACCAATCACTGCTCTGGCTTCTCAACTTCAGAACATCTCTTGGAGCTCACAAAGCTGAGAAAAGGCCTGTCAATCCAAGCCACCACTCTGGACTTTTCTGAAGATTAAAAGAAGGGAAATTAGACAGATACTATTGTGATCCCTGGGGCACTTAACACATTTGCTACTCCCAATTTGAGTACGATCAGTCCATCAAGTTTGCAAGTGATTCTTCAGCTCTCATAGTCAGGGACTCCAGAGTGTCCCACAGAGAAATGCTTCGGTGAGATCCCTCCTTTGGAGAGAAACCACATGGCAACACTTCTGATTACTGTGCATGTCCCCTCAGGAAACTTTGTTTTCACCCTGCCAGACCACACGGGACTGTGTCCTGACATCACCCACATCCCATCTTTGGGATGAATGGAGTAAAACCCAGGATGTTCTGAATGTACCATTGAAGTGAACAATTCTGATGTGGCTTTCCTTCTTTTCAGATGCAGAGCACTGTAGCAGTTGTCCAGAAGATCAGCACCCAAATAAGGAGCGAGTCCAATGTGTCCCTAAGGTTATAAACTTCCTCTCCTATGAAGAACCTGTGGGGATTATCCTGACTTCCGTTGCCGTGATCTCTTCTTTTTCCTCAGGCATTGTGTTAGTAATCTTCATTAAATTCCTAAAAACTCCACTAGTCAAGGCCAACAACCGGGATCTTTCCTATGTTCTCCTGGTCTCCCTCCTGTTGTCCTTCATGTCCTCTTTCCTCTTCATTGGCAGACCCAGCAAAGTGACTTGTCTGCTGCGACAAACGGCCTTCAGCATCATCTTCTCAGTGGGTGTTTCATCTGTGCTGGCCAAAACCATCACTGTGGTGCTGGCCTTCCTGGCCACCAAGCCGGGGAGCAGGGTGAAGAGATGGCTGGGGAAGAGTCTGGCCAACTCCATTGTCCTTTCTTGTTCCAGTGTCCAGGCTGTCATCTGCTCCATCTGGCTGGGCATGGCTGCTCCCTTCCCTGACTCAGACATGCATTTGCTGCCTGGAGAGATCATTCTGCAATGCAATGAGGGCTCTGTGGCCATGTTCTACACTGCCCTGGGCTACATGGGCTTCCTGGCTGCCATCTGCTACATTGTGGCTTTCCTGGCCAGGAAGCTGCCCGGGGCCTTCAATGAAGCCAAACTGATCACCTTCAGCATGCTGGTCTTCTGCAGCATCTGGGTGTCCTTTCTGCCCACCTATCTGAGCATGAAGGGGAAATATACAGTGGCTGTTCAGATCTTCTCCATCTTGGCCTCCAGTGTTGGGTTGTTGAGCTGCATCTTCCTTCCCAAATGCTACGTCATTGTTCTGAGGCCTGATCTGAATACAAAGGAACATCTCATAATGAAAAGCAAAGATAGCATCTGATTCATGAGACTCACTGTTTAGCTTTAGAGTGGGTCTCTGATTGCCTGCTAACAGGTTGGCCTTTTCAGCAGTGGCTGCAGGAGGTGGTATGCATTCATTAGAAAGGCTCACCTGGCCACATTCTTGTGACTTTTCAGAGCCATGAGAAAACTTTTGTATTCTTCTAGGCATATGAAGTTGGGGGCAAGGGTATTCAAAGATAGGCTGGACATGGACATGGTGGGCATGTCATGAGCAGAGCCGGCTGGAGCCAGAGGTCTGACTAGGTGGCCTGGGAAACCCCTTCTGACTTGCTCTGTTTCTATGTTTCTAAGTTGTTCATCTTTTCCTGTTTTAAACTTGTTATGGACGTTTTTGAACTTTGCAATGATTTGGGCTTTTCCTCTGGCTTTACATGGAAGTGTTCCGATTTTCTATGTATTTGTGTATTTTTGTCTCTTTAAGCATGGCAAACCATCCAAATATTTTTTGCTGTTGGATTGCTACAAAAATGTAATAAATGTTAGGCATCATACCAGAAGACATTAGCAGACAGGAAATGTATCTGATGCTGCACCTAATCACAGCGGCGAGGATTGCATTTGCTCAATATTGGAAAAGTGAGGAGCTACCCACCGATGGATTGATTGTAAGAAAGGTCTTGGACTGTGCAGAAATTGATAGATTGAATTTATCATTGAAGGAGAAAGAGGACACTGACTTCTATCAAACCTGGGACTCTTTCTATAACTGGCTGGAGAAATGGGACTCGGCATAAACTTAGAGATGTTTTCAAATTAGTATAAATTGATTTGAATTTGACTTTAGAATGTTAAAAAATATGTAGTAGGGGGGTGACCCAGTAAATCCGATGTATGTGATGTTTGATGTTTTTAGTGTTAGTTTAACATTTTAATAATTTTTAAATGTAATAAATGAATGCAGAAAATAATCTGGGCATCACTTCCTGCCATCACTTTTTTCAACATGTTCGATACAGATCATCTACAGATCATCTCCAAAATATGGGGACAAGGGGAGTTCAGGTTGGGAAGTGAGACATCACCACAACTCCCTTATGAAAACTGGGTTGAAATGACTAGGAAAAGATGCAAGTACCTTTATACATAAACGACTATGACTCCATAAGGGAAGCAGCCCCTGGTGAGTATTCAGGAGGTCTTCCAGCATCCAAATCACAGAACGCCTTCCTTCCAGGATTCACAGTCTGCCTGGAGCAGAAGCAGAAGTAGAAGCAACAGTGTATCATTCAAGGTCTTGCTATTTCCTGCCCCTCCTTTGTGGCTGCTCTTCCCTCCTCTGTGGCCCCCAAACCAGACAAGTCAGAATTCTTGTGAGGATGAGGTTTCAGAGTCTATCTATATTCAATGAGCCCAGAGTGGAAGAGAGGGGTGTGTCCACTTAGTTGTTCCACAGACATGGCCAGCCCTACCTGCCCCAAATCTCAGCCCAAGCTTTCAGCAGCACGTGGTCTCTGTTATGCTGCAAGCTCATTCGACAGTGCAGAAGGCTGCCCAGTGTTGCCCTTGACGGTTTCTGTCCTTGTTCAAAACGGGAATCTCCAGCAAATGAGCATCGATTGAACTTTGGTGAGGATCAGAAGGATTCAATGTGTTTTTACACAGACAGCAGAAACATCTGTTCTTAATGGACTCTTCTTGTGTGGGGGGCAGTGTGGTGTAATGGTTAAGCATGGAGGACTGGGACTTGGGGCAGTCACAAACCCTCAGCCTGACCTACCTCAGAGGGTTGTTGCTGTGGGGTAAGATTGAGAGCAGGAGGAGGGAAATGATGTCAGTCTCTTTGAGTTTGCTGTAAGAAAATAGTGGGATGGAAATATAATAATAATAAAAAAAATGAATGTGGCTTGAGGCAAACCTCTGTGTGCAGACCAATGAGGGGAAAGCAGGTGACATAGGCAGGGAGTGGCAGGGTTCAGAGGACCCCTGGTGGAATCCATTCTCTCATGTTCATCCTGGACTTAGAAAGCAAGTGCAACAGGAAAGAACTCTGCAGACACTTATGGAACAAACCCTGAGCAACTGGAAACCTTCCTCCATGTCAGCAGGACAAAGACCTGCTGCAGATGGCATGGCAGAGGGAAGTTGCTAATGGTTCTGTGGGACTTCATCCTGCAACCACCTTCCTCTGCCTCAGATGCAGTCATGGACATGGTTCCTGCGGATGGCACAGAATGGGAATGCTGTTTCCACTGTGCATGAGACTTGATTCCAGACACGTGCTCTGTGAATCCTGGCTAGGCTCACTAGGAACTGAGTCTCAGGGCCACTGGAAAGCTGACTGGAGACAAGGATGCCAAGCCCAGGGAAAATGACATATTCCCTCCCTGAAAAAGAGTCCTGGCACAGCCTTGGTGAGTGGTGAGCCTTGGGATTGCATTTCAGGTGTAGCAGCTGATGGGATACACACAGACTGTGCAAACCATGCTAAAGCAGGCACCCGCTGTTTGTCTAGAAACAGAACATGGAAAAAAACTAGAACCGTGATAAAAATGAAGGGCAGCTTGTCCGTAAACATAACATAAAACCCACTAGATTTTCTGATGGTAGAACTGGTGGATCAGGGTAGAAAGCCACCTGATCAGGCTGCCTAGGAAGGGTTTGGCAGTTTTGGCAGGTCTATGAAAACAAGTATGTATGTATGTATAAATAAACAAGTAAATAAGTAAATAAAATAAAACTATGAACTGTGGTAAACATGCAGAGTTCTCTCTTGTGTTGTGTGCACACAGTCCAAATGTGATGCTTTCCATTCCATGAAGAAATTCCATGAACTCTGCAAATACTCAGAATGTCAGATACAGGCTTCCACAGTATTCAGAATTTTCCTCAGGATAGTTTTTAACAGTGTAAGAAAGAAAAGGTCTCTTCTAAGTAAAGGCATATTTGTAGAGCACTACTCTGTGGAAGTCTTTGGTTTTCACAAAAGATACAAAGCGATGCTTCTCTCTGGATGATCTCAGAAGGGAGGAGGCAGTGTACAAGCCTGTCATAAAAGTTTTTCAGGTTATTTTTAGTTTATTGGACCACATTTCAAATACTCATCTGATTTCTGAAAGGCATTTCTCAGTGGCCTACAACACAATGCAAGCAACTTGCAAAGTTATCTCCTTCATGTTTCTAATTTGACTGCACGCTGTGGTTCTGATTCTAATGGATCAAAATTCTTAACTGAGCTTCAGTACTCAGGATCAGATGCCATGCTTAGTTTCCATCATGAGTTGCTCCTTTGTATTCAGGTCAGGTCTCAGTACAATAATGTAACACTTGGGAATGAAGATGCAGCCCTGCAGCCCCGCGCTGGAGGCCAAGATGGAAAAGACCTGCACTGCCACCATGTACTTCCCCTTGGTGCACAGGTAGGAGGGCACAAAGGACACCCAGACACTGCAAAAGACCAGCATGCTGAAGGTGATCAGCTTGGCCTCGTTGAAAGCCCCTGGCAGCTTCCTGGCAAGGAAAGCCAGTGTAAAGCAGATGGCAGCCAGGAA
>NW_025335353.1:810260-811262 GCF_004798865.1 Varanus komodoensis
GTTTCTCATATTCCTTCTTTCATTGTAGCCAAGGCAGCTCACAAGGTCATCCTCCTCTTCATTTCATCTTCACAGAAACATCCTCAAAATGGAGGTGTGGCTCGGTTTCTGTGAATCATCAAAGATTCCTGTTGTACCCGCGGTGTTACAGACAAGACCAGAGACCGGATGGTAAGGTAAAGAGGAGATTTATTCCTGCGGCAGGGACCACATTCATAGGGAAATGCGGTACCGGGTGGAGTTTGAATGAGGTTTTTATAGCTTCACAGTGAGTTTTCGGTAAATGGGAAACAATACAATCAGTTTTTGGCAGAAATCAGAACAATGGCGACAATGGGGAGTTACAGAATCACATAAGCAGCAGTTGAGCAAGAAGCAGATATACAGAAGCAGATTTTAGCAGTAAGTTTTATCTTTTAATTTACACCTTCTAAGCAATCATTGCCCATTACGTCTTTGGTAAGCTTTTTCCATTTTCTGAGGGAATTCTCTGAGGCAGTTACTAGACATTTGAATGGGCTAGAGCTTAGGAGAGCTAAGCCTATCATGCATACCCTGAGACAACTGATTATTCTAGTGTTTGGCCGTGTCATGCCTATCTGGAGCCTAGAGGAGTCATGCATATCCTGAGTGCCCTGAGAAAGCTGATAGGTATCTCTATTATATCAGGATCCTGGGGAGTCAGGTACAACAATTCCCTTGCGGAGTTCATGGCAAAGAGGGGATGAGAACCTGCATCTTCCCAGTTAGGACTGCGATGGGACAAATGCCCAACCATGGATGGAACACCTTGAGTGTCAAACCCAGGTTGCATTCCACCTTCTCTGTGCTCCTCCAGGAGAAAGATCTCTCCCTGTTGATCTTTGGCTTGATCATAGACTGATAACCATAATAGCAGGGGAAAGGAAGGTGTGTACTCAGGGCCTGACTTCTCAGAATGCTTCATGGGATGCACTGAGGGACTACTAGCAGCATCCCTATTCTGCACCACACATGGCAGAA
>NW_025335354.1:0-3361 GCF_004798865.1 Varanus komodoensis
ATTTTGCATCTGTTGGAGCAGTGTGTTTGGTGGAGATGCTGGATGTGTGAGGAGAGTGTTTGGGGTGGGAATGTGTCATGAGGCCGGAGCATTCTTCCTAATTACTCACACAGATACAGGCAATAAAAGTTTAAAGCCTTTTATTCTAAACAACTTCAAAGATGCACAGTCGATGAATAGTACAGGAGCCATTAATGGTAGTTCTAAGCAATACAGTTGCCCCCTCCTTTCTGATCTATCTCAGATTTATGATGTACTCTTAACCCTACGTGAATGCCCCTCCCCACAAGGGTGAGATAAGCTCCTCTCCCTCCTTCTTTTACTTTGCCTCTCTTCTAATTGGCTCAACCGCTGAAGTCTTCTCCTCAGCTGGGCATTCTCCATGGCAATGGGCTGTCCCATGGTCTGCTCAGCAATTTCTGCAGGCCGGACAAAAACTTCGTCAGAGTCAGGTGGCAGGGGGGAGGACATTTTTGCTATGGGAACCAAGTAGAAATCTTCTTGCTCTAAAGCCTGACTCTCACTGGGAGCTTCTCTCTCTCTTACAAGTGCCAATGACTCCTCCAGGTAGTTAGACATGACAGAATGCATCTGATTCCTGCTTTCTTGCAGATGTGTCTCACTTCTTGGAGTACATGCTGAGTCTTCCAGCAGCAATTGAACCCACACAACTACTGCACAAGCAGGATCCCTCTTCCATGCACATGCTCACAGCCCTTCTTTGGCAAGTAGTGCAGCCAGAATTCTGCACTTGCTCATGGACATATTCTCAGTTCAGCTCACTTTCTAAGAAGGCTTGAGCCCAAGAGAGTGTTCATGAACTGAAGAGGGATGAATTCCAGGGAGTTTCACCACAACACGAACATGGACACCATTGATCTATAAATGATTTGCTGGGGGTTTGTCACTGTGACTTCTACTGAATGGATGCACAATTTCCCTACAACTGCTTTGAACAAGAAGTGTTCAACATCACAAAGGTGCATTCTGACAGAACAGGACTTACTTGTTATTTATTAGTTGTACTTGTGTGTGTGCAAGTGTGCCCCAATTTTCCATCTGCCATGGATTTTGTCCTTTTCCTTAAACTCACCTTGTCCTGTTCCTGACCCTTGCACCATTGGAGCGTGTCCTGCCTTCCTCTGCTTTATGTTTTTAAGTTATTATAGATGGAAAAAGAAAAATATGGGGGCTGACCAAGCGGGCTCAATGTTTTTTAATGATGGATGTTGTTTGTAGTTTTCTTTTTGTTTTTGTATGATTTCTCAGATAAAACTTGTTTTAAAAAAGGAAAGAAAAGAAGGGAGAATGAAAAGAGGGCAGTGGAGGTCTAATAGTTCCGTGTTTCCCAAGGGAATGCCCTTTCCTCTTTAGACACTCACCCTCCTGGCTGGAGGTGGTCCCTCTCACACATGGATCACAAGCATAGCAGCACGGGGACTCCCCCTCCTGGACCACCTTGACATATCCTGGGTGGCAGCTCTCTGTGCACCTAGAAAGAGGTGTGACCTAACAAGGCAGCAAAGGAGGATGGGGGACAGGGTTAGGAGTCCTCAAATCTCTCTAGCTAGCCCCACATGTCAGCTAAGGAGTCCGCAAGAACTCCATGTCTCCTTTCTTATTTCTCCTTAGATTTGGGTAAATTCAAACATGCTTTGCTCTTGCACCCAACGTTAGTCCATGTGAAGATGAAGATGGCATTCAGGAATGGGTGGGGTGTGAGGCTAGATTGTTGCTGTTGCTGTCATTATGTACCATCAAGTGATCTCCAACTAATGGGGATGGTGGACCGGATAGCTATTCTAAAGTCAAGACTGTGGCTTCCTTTATGGAGCAACTCCATCCCACATTTGGTCCTCCCCTTCGTCTGCTATCGATTTTCCTTGGCTAGATTGTCCTCTCTGGGGAGTCTTGCCTCCTCATGATATGCCCAGAATATGATAGCCTCAGTATTGCCTTTTTGCTTCTAAGGAAAGCTTAACCTTGATTTGATCTAGGACCCACCCATTTGTCTTGATTTAAGTCCAGGGAAATCGCAAAGCTCTCCTCCGTTTACATGTCTTGAACACCTCTATTTTCCTCCTATAGACATTCTCCTCTGCCCAGCATTCACACCCACACATTGTGACCAGGCATACGATAGTTTGGATGATCCTGACTCTGGTCATAAACAGACCTTAGCCGGAGTCACAAGCTAATCATCAGATGTAAAGCAAGTTTGCTACCTCATTGAAGTGTCTGGGCCCTGCAATAAGTTCTGGGTTAATGGTGAGCTTTGCATCTGCAGAGGCCTGTCTTGTCACACTCCAAATATTCACTCTGCCCTTAGTACCATTGCAAAACAGCACCCAATTCACAATATCAAAGTTGGCCTCCAGCTGCCTGTTCTCATCCATATACAGTCACTCATGGAAGCATTAGAAAACTGGACTTCTCTTAAGGAAGAGTGAAGCTAGAATAACAGAACACAATTGGCATTTCAAAATTTGGAAATTATCTCCACATTTATTTTCTCCACTGCTCACCCACACTTTCCAGGGTTCAATGCACTGAAATTTTGATCGTAACTGAGCACTTGAAAATCATCCTATGATAAAATAGAAGATGGATCAAAGGAATCTAGGAAAGCAGCAATTTCCCTGCTTCCCAACATTGCACATACACCCAGATTTCCACACTCTTTCAGCTCTTGGTGCTTGAGAAATGTAGGGATGTCCAACGCTCATGGAGAATGTGTGTACCAAAAACATACTGCTTCTCAGTGGTTTTAAACATATGTCAAAGACTTGACTGTCACCCAAGATAAGACAAGGAGTCAGTGTCACCCGATTGCTGGAGATGTCAGATGCTGATAACACAGCAACCGCCAGGCCAGTGCCTTCTGCAGTTGTTGCAGCTTCTGGATTGGATTCAGAGAAACCTCTGCACTTCAGCAATCCATTCTTGAGGTGACAAACCATCCAGAACAAGTCGCAAGCCTCACTCAATCTCACCAAGATTCTAGCTTGGTTCTGGACTCAAGTCCATCACTTCCTGAATCAACTCACTGGACAAGACGCAAACGCAGAAACTAGGCAGAGATAAGTCATAAACTCTCTGTCCTTCTTCTTCCAAAACCCAATGACCATGGCCAAAGGCTTGTTATGGATGGGGAACAAAAATGGAGGGAAAGTGATCTACCCTCGGAACCCCACAGCTCAGGAAGTCAAAGAAGGAAATGAAAGTTATGGAAGCATGTTGCAGGTTTGGGAAGAACAAGTGCCCAGTCCCCCCAATCCCATTGTAGAAGGTCCACAAAAAGGGTAGACTTAACAGGATCAAAAGCAAATGGGAAAATCAGAAGAATAAGAGCGTCATGGAC
>NW_025335354.1:3449-10900 GCF_004798865.1 Varanus komodoensis
CACCTTCCCTTCCATGCTCCTCAGCAACTGGTGCGCACAGGCATATCTCACCTTCCTTTTGTCTGTTTTGATGAGGCTCATCCACGAAGGTGACCAAGCCACATATGCAGAGCAGATATCCAGATATCTGTATTGACAACTGCCTCCCCACCTTCTTCAAATCATTAACCAAAAAGGGGTCTTAGCAACTGAGCAGCACTTACCCCAACCCAGAGCATCCAGAGAAGGTTTCAAAAGAGTGGTCCTACCAGAGCTTTCTTAAGAACAACCATCTCACAACAGAACACATTGATTGCACTTCCCACCAACTGGTCCTGCCTTCCTCTCTTCCCCCTCTGGAAACTTTCCTTAGCAAGGATGAAGAGGACCCACAGCCATCTTATTACTACAGCTCTGTGAGCTTGCCTGCTTCATCTGCCCACAAGTGGAAGTGATCCCACTAGTCCTTCTATGACACAACTACACAGTTTAGCAATTCTACCTTGAACTTTGCTTGTCACTGGGATCAATTTCTCAGGGGCTTCTGCAGCTACCTGGGGAGTAATGCCTCCAGCAGCATTTGTTCTGTTTGCTCCCTGCACCACAATGCAGAGGGAGAGATTATGCACTCATGTCTGCCTATCTGGACCATGAGCCTTTCCCATTTGTAGTGGAGTTGCAAAAGGGAGACGGGATACCTTCCAGGGCTGCAGCTTCTGATGCCTCAGTCTCTCTTCCTCTTCCACCATCAACAACCTCTTGGAATGAGATGAATAAGTTGAATGTAAGGCATGGGCCACAGCGTGGACACTGTCCCAAGTAATGTAGCTGTCTTGAGACAGGGCTCTCTCCAGCTCCTCCTGGGGCAGGAGCTCCATGGACTCTTTCTCTGTGCATATTCTCCACATTTTCATGGACAAATCATGCTTTGAAGAGAAACAATGGAAGGTTCCATTCCAAACCAGTGACAGAATGGATGAAATGGGTTCATAGTAGGAATATTTTGTCCTTTTTTTAATCTTCAGGATGATGGACAAAGTACCATGGAGAAGATGAAAATAAGCCCCAGAAGACAAGTTCTTGATGTCTTGAAAAGCTGGTGTGATCCAGACTTTTGCCCCCGTTTGTTCCTTTCCAAGCATTCTTTGCATGAAGGCAATTGGACCACAACCATAGGAAGAGTGTGCATAGTAAACAACAGCATTGACTCGTCCCCAGAGATTTTACTCTGGGACAAAAGGAGTGCAATATTTTGAGTTAGACTTTTTGTGAAGGCAATGCAGATTCCACTGCTGATCATCAGAGGGGGCAAGGCATTCATGAACCTCTCTCCGGTCAGAGGTTGTAACCCAGGGTGAGGTTGGGTAGGAGCTCTGGATTCCCATTCATCTCTTGAATGACAAATAGGAAGGACAGCACATGCCAGTACTGTGTACCTAGCAAACTGCAGAACAACATAGTAAGTTGCAACAAGTAAATGTCAATTTCTTTCTTCCATCAACTGGGAGTCCCTTTCAGGCAATCTACTTTTAAATCATGGAAGAACTGATCCTCAGCTATTGGTTAGTAGGTGACTCAGGGTAACCTTACTGCAAGGAAAATAAATATCATTGTACTATTTCTACACAGAGGCTAAGCTTCCTTATTGCACAGATCAATTAAAGGTCTTCAGAGAAAATCTCTCCATTCCCCCCCACTCCCTCCCTCTCTCTCTTTTACAGCAGTCAGTGACCAGAGCTGAGCCTCACTGAAGCTACACAAAGTCAGAAAACCAAAAGTAGTGATTGATGTATCATGTATTATGCATCCTCGCCACTCACCTGTCAGACACCCACATTTTGCCCTGCTCTTGGACACCCAAATTCAGCAGGCTGGATTTTTGCTTTCACTCACTATATTTTCCTTTACACTGAGGACATTGGAAATTAAAGTCATTCATCATGGCTAGAACATGCATTTTTCCCATTCAGTGCCAGTAACATGGTATCATCCACACATCATCCATGGTTGCTGTCTCTTCCACCAGTTTACAGTTCTGCTTCCTCTGATCCAAACCATCTTCTCTGCTGAGAAGTTCCATTGAGCAAGTAGGGAGATGAAATGCAGCCTTCTTGATGCCTTCAAATTCAGGGGATTGTGGGATGATGAAGAGGCTGCATGGATCTTGTCTCTTAGGTCCCTGTTTGTTTATTTATTGTATTCATTTAAAGTTATTTTCTCCTGCCCTTCACAGTGTCTCAGGGCAACAATACAGTGAAACAAGTAACTACAGATATGGTACAGTTGCTTCAAACCCATCATAGAGCTTTTGTTCCCTGGTAATTTTAACCAAATCATGAGATGCAAACATGCATCATCCTGTCATTGCTCAGAACCTCCAGAAAAGCAAAAGGCCATTGTGTCCTGCCCCACAAAAGGAAAAATAAATGTATACATTTTTGATGCTAAGAGATTTTATTCCTTGCCTACACCCAAAGCTCTGCATATTCCCATGCAGAGTCTGTGGGATCCAGAAAGCTAACCTATTTCCAGAGATGAGGCTCATACACCATGCCTGGGTTTCAAGGTGACTTGATCCCTTGTATCATGTCTTAGGGCATCGATGCCCCCTTGGGAAGAAAGATGCAGCTCCATCACTAGAGCTTAATATGGAGAAGACCTGCACAGCCACAAGGTTGTGTATTGTTTGATAAAACTGGGTTCAAGGCCCAGGCCCTCATGGATCTGCAAAGGATCCCAAAAGAGCATATGCCCCAATCCCAGATGAAGAAAACTTTCAGAGACAGACAAGTCCTCTAACCCCACTCCCGTCCCCTCTGCACCCCCCTTCCCTCCCCCCCCCCTTCTCTTCTCATCTGTTTTCTTTTCAATAAAGAATCATGCGGTTCAAACTGAGAAAGAGAGAAAGGGGAAAATTTACAGTTTAACGCAGAGAACAGCACTCAGGGGTATACAGAGGCGTTAGACTACATCCTCGGAATCTCAGAGCATTGGCAATGCTGGCTAGGGTAGATTGGAACTGTCGTTCAAAATACCTGGAGAAGCCCCATTTTCCTATTCCTGCCTTAAGCCAACATCCTCCCTGAGGCTTAATGTAAACCATTTCAGGAAGAGCTCAACAAAACTCCCCATCCCGTGCCAAGCACCATCTCAGTCTGACCCAAGTCCAGCCTCTTGCTTCTGGTGGGGGACGGCATGGGTTAGGCTTAGCCCCTCCTGATTTGACTACATCTGAAGGTGAAATCCGTGGTCCTGAGATTTCTTGTTCATCAATGTGAGTGGTCAGCCAATCCCAGAAGGCCAGTCTTCCTCAGAAGCTCAGGCTGCTGGGCCTTTCTGATATCACCAACCTGCTCAACCAAAGGCAGAAGAGGGCTTGCTCACCTGGGCAACAGCCACTTCAAAGGGAAAACACACAACTGTCACAGGAGGAAACTGTTCTTGTGAGTCAAGATGCTTAAAGGATGGAGGAGTGGACAAAAAAAGAGGAATTCATGAAAACAACATGTTGGCTTAGGTAAGGGTGAGGTAGTGTCTCATCCATTTTCCAGGAATTTTGATGGCTCCGGTATATTTATTTATTTATTAAAAGCTTTTGTATGCCATCCTTTATACTAACATCTCAGATGTGAAGGTTTGCGACCCTCCAAAGGATTCCAGGTTGAGATGGAACCAAAAGACGTTCTGTTTCGCGGGTCTCAGGGACGATTGAGGTTATATGAGGAGAACTGCTTTCCTTATTTCTGTCTTTGAGTTTCCTTGTCCTCCAAACCATTTTGCTCTTGCCAGTAGAACACATCATACTGGCAAACAGCTGAGGCATTCAGTGTCTATATCTACATCCAAGCTGCTAGACCCTAAGAACAACTGCATCTTGGAAGCTCTCTCTAATGCATGTGTGTCATCCCTCTGCCAGTGGGTTGGAGTAGAACTGCCTCTAAGTTCTTTGGGAAACCCATCTTGAGTCAAATGGCAGCATCCCTACAGACACATGCACTGCCTGACAGATGGTGAATGAGCTGCCCCATGGGCCATTCATAATAGCCCTGCAAGGACACCTGAAGCCTCTCATGATTCAGGAAGCCATTTTGGGGCAATTCCAGCTCCATCTTTGCCTGGAGAGGATGAGATGAAATCGGTGACCCCGGGAGACCCTCTACCCATTCCTGTTTAGGAAGAACTTAGTAAGAAACCCCTCCAACAAAGCAAGAATGGGAGGATAAAAAGCTGAGGTGGAAGGCAATTGCACCCTTCTCCAATTTCCTGGGCATCTTTTCAGTAAGGTCCTCAGTCCAACTGGGGAGGGGTAGCCCTGGGGATGAGGCTGCTGACATCACTGGTGTTCAGCCAATCCTTGTGGCTTCCTCAGAATGTCAGGCTGTTGGGCCATTGTGACATCACAGGCAAGCTCAGCCAATGGCTCTCCTGGGTAATGGACACTTCAAAAGAAAAACCCAGGCAGCATAATCCAGGGAAGTGCCCTTCCTGCAGGGCAAATTGTACTGGTGGGAAAGAGTTCAGCTGAGAGGAGGAAGAGATTGAGGCAAACCATAACTCACTGGGAGGGGGCACCATCTCTTTCCCATTCTGGTGAAGTAAGAGAAGATGAGTGGACTCAGGTTTCTGGGCCAAAACTGTGGAATATGATGTTGGAAGGAAGGGAATGTGGGTTACTGACAGAAAAAGCTTCACAGTACTGCTGGATTTCGGAAAAGTGTTCCTAGCAACCCACCTTTATTCTCTTCAAACTTCCAAGTGCCTAATGTTTTAATGTTGGGGACCATGTTATTGTATACCTTTCATGCAGGACTTTTTAACAGTTGCTCCAATGTATTTCTGCTGTTTACTGGTGCTTTCTGCAGTCAGCATTTACAAATTCTTCTTTGTTTCTGCCGTGTCCTGCCACATGAGGATCAGTGTCCTGAGAACCACGGCAGGAGCTACTGAAGATTCAGAGGCATATGCATTTATCAAGCAATCAAGCAATCAGTCAATCAGTCAGTCAATTAATCAATTGATAGCATTTATTTATCTATGTCCCGTATTAAGCAAATTTCCATGGCACCTTTCAGTATAAAAGCAGGAGGTGCTCTCACGGTCCAGAAAACACACCGCGAGGAAAAGCGAAGGAAGAGGGAGCAGCCAAACTGTATGGGTCAATGCATATTCAAGTGTTGGCCAACTTGGGCATCTTCTCCCCATGCCTCTCCCAGTTCCCATGGCAAGAATGGGGCATGAGGGTTGTGTGAAGGATGATTTGAAGGAAGTTTTGGGATGCCTCCTCTCCAGTCTGATTTGTGATCTGGGTGACTTTCTCTTGGGATATTGAGGAATATAACCCCATTTTCATGACTGGGAAAGGACATCCAGTGTGGGGCAGTGGAAATCACCCATTATTCAGCCCGTCCTTTTTTTGGAGGCCTCCACAACACGATTTTCCATGTCAAGATAATCCGAGTGCCCCGGTCTGGCAAATATAAATAGGTGCCTACAGGGCTCTGTCCTACTAGCGGATCTACTCTGAGAAAGTGGCAGTGGCCGATCATCACCCTGATCCATCAAAACAGCCCTGGTGACATCTTGTCCAAAATGCCACTGTGCAGAACCATGAAGCCTTGACCAGTGGCTGCACTGGGTAGTCAGGGTAGACCCAAAGTCAGAAACTGGTGAAGCAAAGCAACATTAGGAGATACCTGGAAACAAATGTAGGACAAGAGGGGGAGGATTAACACCAAACAACACAGCTACAAATCACTTGACCTACATTGCCAAGGTGGCTTCTCGAAGGAAGAGCCAGTTCATGTACAGCTCTTCCCCAGGACTCCCATTTGGTGCTAATGAGGGCCCCAGAAATTGTGTTAAAGTGATGGAGTGATTATACAACTACCAGGCCTGCTGTTCTGGGGCTTGGCCAGCATGGACTCCTGAAGCTGCCTCAGAGTTGGGTCTCAGAACAAAGAAAAGAGTTGTGTGGTTGAGAACCAACCAGAGACCTGATGAATACAGGAAAAGACTGCCTCAAGTCCCAGTCTCTGGGAATACACATCGTATAGATAGGGAAGAAGATGACAATGATGATGACTGGCCTCACTTCCTCCGTTATCAGTCCTCCCATGGCCATCCAGGACACTCCATAGCTGAAGTGAGATTCCTACCAGCACTGTGCTAAATGCATGTTAGAGTTTCTTTCAGAGCCAGAGAAGCCAAACTGCAGGAATCTGGTTGACTTTTTGCACAAGATGGATTCCTTTAGCATCTTGACTGCAGGGGAGGAGGCTGGGGCTGATGGCTTAGTCCAAATCCAGGTGGTGCCCTACATTCCTTTCCTCCTTCTCATGGCATTTCACCTTGATGGCCAGAAATGAAATGACCAGCTGGAGCAAATGCAAGGCACAAAGCACAGTGTGAAAAAGATCACTGCACCAGGAACCACACATCAGGTGCAGAGACAGAATATGATCAGATGTCCTCTTTGCTTTTGAACATGATATTTTCCTGTGTATTCAGAAAAGGCCTAAGCACAACAACGTAGCACTTGGGGATGAAGATGCAGCCCAGCAGCCCTGCACTGGAGGCCAAGATGGCAAAGACCTGCACAGCCACGATGTACAATCCCTTGGTGCTCAGGTAGGAGGGCAGAAAGGACACCCAAACACTGCAGAAGACTAGCATGCTGAGGGTGATGAGCTTGGCCTCGTTGAAGGCACCAGGCAGCTTCCTGGACAGGAATGCCACTGTGAATCAGATGGAGGCCAGGAAGCCCATGTAGGCAAGGGCAGTGTAGAACATGGCCATAGACTCTTCGTTGCACTGCAGGAGGATTTGTCCAGGCTGGGAGTGCATATCAGCATCTGGGAAGGGTGGAGAGATGCCCAGCCAGAGGGAGCAGATGATGACCTGCACACTGGAACATGAAATGACAATGGAGTTTGCAAGGTTCTTTCCCAGACACCATCTCACTTTGCTTCCTGGCTTGGTGGCCAGGAAGGCCAGCACGACAGTGATGCTTTTGGCCAACACAGAAGAAAGAGAAATCGAGAAGATGATGCTGAAGGCCATTTGTCGGAGGAGGCAAGTGACTTTCCTTGGCCGGCCAATGAACAGGAATGAGGACTGGAAGGAAAGCATGATTAATACCAGGACAATGTAGGAGAGATTCTGGTTGTTGGCCTTGATGAGTGCAGTTTCTTGGTATTTAAAGAAGATTCCTATCACAACGCCTGTGGATAAGGACAACAGCAGAGCAAAGGTGGTCAGGGCAATCCACAAGGGTTGTTCATAGGAGAGGAAGGTGATCTCCTCTGGGACACATTGATCTTGGTCCTGGTTTGGGTGCTGATCTTCTGGAGACTTGGTGCAGTGCTCTGCATCTGGAAGTAGGAATAGGCATTTCAGTATCTCCAGCAACAGCCAGCGTTTGAATATATTGAGAGCAAAGATAGCATTGCTGTTCCATTAAGAAGGTGGAATGC
>NW_025335355.1:0-4163 GCF_004798865.1 Varanus komodoensis
ATTTTAAAATCAATAAATATAACCAACCATTAAAATAATGTTTAAATTAAAAGGTCTTGACCTGGTGCTAAAAAGCAAATAATGACAGCACCAGGCGGACCTCTCTGGGGAGCACGTTCCATAAGTTGGGTGCCACCACAGAGAATGTCCTCCTCCGGGGACTCACCCTCCCAATATCTTTTCCGGAGGGCTCCCGGAGAAGGGCCTCTGCCGCCATACTCATGCGGCGGGAGGGCAAATATGGATGCCAACACTCCTTTAGGTACCCAGGTCCCATGCCATTAATGGTTAAGGTTATAACCAGCACCTTGAATTGGCCTGGGCTTCAATGGGGAGCTAGTGAAGCTGACGGAGCACTGGAGTCCTGTGAGCACACCACCCAGTCCCCGTCAGCAGCCTGGCAGCTCTATTTTGCACCAACTGAAGTATCCAGACTGTCTTCAAGAGCAGCCCCACGTAGAGCACGTTACAAAAGTCTCCTCAGGAAGTAACCAACGTGTGTGTCACTGTCACCAGGCAACCGTCCTCCAGGTAGGGACTCAGCTGATGGATCAGCCAAAGCTGAAGAAAAGTGCTCCTCACCACTGCTGTTACTTAAGTTACCAACAAAAGCTCTGGGTCGAGGAGCACTCCCAAGCTGCAGACCCTGTCCTTAAGTTGGAGTACAACCCTATTCAGGACAAGGTTAAAGTTCCCCACCCAGAAGCCCGACCCACCTACCAACAGGACCTCTGTCTTGTCTGGATTGAGCTTCAGTTTATTGGTCCTCATCCAGCCCATTACCTCGGCCAGGCACTGGTTCAGTACAGCGACTGCCTCACCTGGACTGGTAGAAAAAGAGCGGTAGAGCGGGGTATCATCAGCGTACTGATGTTTCCGCAGCCCACACCTCCAAATGACCTCTCCCAGCGGTTTCATGTAGATGTTAATTAGCAAGGGGGACAAAATGGATCCCTGTGGAACTCCATGGCATAGCTGCCATGGCTCAGAGCCATAGTCCCCCAGCACCACCTTCTGGAATCAGCCATTGTGATAGGAGCAAAACCACTGCAAAGCAGTGCCTCCTATCCCCAATCCCGCTAGCCTATCCAGAAGGATACCATGGTTGATGGTATCAAAAGCCTCTGAGAGGTCCAGGAGAACCAACAGGGACGCACTCCCCCTGTCTCTCTCCCTTCACAGGTCATCGTACAGGGCGACCAAGGCAGATTCAGTACCGTACCCGGGTCTGAAGCAGGACTGAAATGGGTCCAGATAATCAGTTTCATCCAGGGGTTCTTGAAGTTGTCCTGCCGCCACCCGCTCTAACACCTTGCCCAAAAGTGGGATGTTGGCCACTGGTCTTTAATTGGTGGCCATCTCTGTATCCAGGGATGCCTTCTTTAGGACTGGCTGGACTACCACCTCCTTTAAAGGGACAGGTATCTGGCCATCACTCAGAGAGGCATTGACAACCTCCAGGATCGAGGTCCCTATCCCATGCTTGGCATTGTTAAGTAGCCAAGATAGGCAAGGGTCCAATAAGCAGGCGGTGGGACGTACTTGTCCAAGCACCTTGTCCGCATCATCAGACCGCAATAACTGGAACTCACCCAAAAATTTTGGACCAGAGGGCAACATTGGCACCTCCCCTGAAGGCTTTGAGTCACTAGTGCAGCCCAGCTCGTGATGAACCTGAGCAATTTTCTCCTTAAAATGCTTGGCAAAGTTGTGACAGCGGGCCATCATGGGCGGTATAGGGTCTTTCTTAGGGCCAGGATGAACCAGCCCTTTTACCACCTGAAAGTGTTCTGCTGGACGGCATTTTGAGGAGGCAATGGAAGCGGAGAAAAAATTCTTTTTCACCTCCCTGACCACCACAGCATAGGCTCGATAATCAGCTCTCAAGTGAGTTTGGTCAGATTCATCCCGTGATTTCCTTCACCTAAGCTCTATACGTCTCCGAACCTGCTTCATTGCCCGTAATTCAGGTGTGTACCAGGGGGATGAATGGGCTCTGCCTGGTAGGAGAGAACACTTAGGAGCGATCGTGTCAATAGTCCTGATAGTTTCCCTATTCCATAGTTTGACCAGAGCATCGAGAGGAGCACCAGCCCTGTCAACCGGAAATTCCCCAGGGCCTTCAGGAAACCATCAGGACCCATCCAGCTCCAGGGGCAGATCAACACAATCGGGTCCACACCCTTACAGGGGGAAAGGCCACTCCTGAGCTCAAACCTCAGGAGGAAGCGATCTGACCATGACAGGGAGTCAGACATAAATTCCTCACCCTCAGATGCTCCTCTTCCTGCCCCGATGAGAAAACCAGGTGCAGAGTGTGTCCATGTTCATGGGTTGGGCCAATGACATGTTGAGACAGCCCCATGGCCGCCATGGAGGTCCTGAAGTCCTGAGCTGCCTCGGTCAGAACAGTCTCGGCATGGAGATTGAAGTCCCCCAGGACCAACATCCTGGGGGTCTTCAACACCAGGTCTGAGATGATCTCCGTCAGCTCAGGCAGGGAGTCTGTTGGGCAGAAGGGTGCATGGTACACCAACAGAATACTCAGTCTTTCTCAGTGACCCAACACCAAGTAGAGGCACTCTAGACCTGGCCTTGAGAGGGCAGGAAGCCCCATGAGGGAGATGGAAGCTCAGTAAACTAAAGCGACCCCCTCTCCCCTCCCCTCCAGGCGTGGTCGGTGCTGGACCAAATACCTAGGCAGGCACAATTGAGAGAGGGAGACATCCCCCCCTCTCCTGCCCAGGTCACTGTTATGCAAGCCAGGTTGGCCCCCTCATCCACAATCAGGTCATGGATGAGCGATGTTTTATTATGGACCGACCTGGCATTAAGCAGCAGCACCGTCAGGCCTGCTGGCAGTTGACAAGCCTACCAGGAACCCTCCGGCTGGGGGAATAACCAGAAGAGGAAACAGGGGTCAACCATCTGTCCCCCCTTCTTCTGCAATGACTCGGTAAACCCCTATCGCCATAGCCTCCATTGCCCAAGACCACCCCAATGGCGGTGCCCATGCACTCCCCAGGCAACCTCGCAGTCATCATGGCCAGGAATGAATTCATTAAAATTAGGTTAAAATACAATAAAAACTTTAAAACTCTTTAAAAACTACCGCAACAGCTACCCAATACAAAATTCTGACCAACAAATAGGGTCCCTGGCCAGCCCAGCCCCCACACGGCCCCGAACGGCCTCAAATGGCAACAACCTCCTTTTGGCTGTTGCCCTTCAGCCCCTGGCCCGAGGCCACAGGCCCCAGCCGCATCTGGTGTGTTATGCCAGCGGCTCGACCCTGTGCCCCACCCCCAATCTGGTGTAGCTCTCACCGATGCCTGCGGGGATGGGGCCAAGGGTGGCCGCGGATAACTCTCCAGGTGGCAAGATGGCATCCTGGGCGGTGGTTTCCTCGGAGTCCTCTGGCCACGGGTGGGTCCAGCGATGGCCGTGGGCAGCGGTGTCAGCTTTCCCTCGGGTCTGGGGGTGTACCTCGCGTTCCTCCTTGGCGGCGGTGGCGGTGGTAGATGATCGAAGGGAGGGGGCCCAGTTCCAGCCTGGCCACATCTAGCGAGGTATGCCGGCAGGGCGACCCCACACCCTGCACCCAATGTGGCTTAGCTCTCACCCACTCTTCCTATTTATCCCTCAGTATTTTTTGTGGAATAGCACCCTCATCTCAGTGCACATGTCAGAACCTATTCACTCATCCTTTTCTGGCTTCCTCCCAAAGGTGAAAATGACATATTCAATAGAACACCTGTTTAAATGCATGCCAAGGAATTTCTGCAAAAGTCCTGAAAAATAGAAGCGTCCAATTCAATCAAAGCAATCTACAAAGACTCCTACCCTCATCCTTTGCGATCTTTCCTTCTGGGCATGGGTGACAATCATAGCAGCAGAAGGGTTGTCCTTCTTTTGTCTTTTTGCTAAAACCTGGAGGGCAAATGGCATTGCAAAGAGAAATCGGTTCAGCCTGTTTGTAAACGAAAGAGAAGCAAGATTTATTACATCGTCTGAAACTTTTTCTAGCCATAGGAGCTCGTATTGCAGAACACATTGTATCATTAAAAGTCACTTTGATCCCCCCCCCACATTCCTACAGTACATAGCATTAAGTCAAAAAGCCAAATTTTGACATTCTTGCCCAAGTTGTCATTTTAATGGAT